>NW_010432553.1:0-2941 GCF_000710305.1 Buceros rhinoceros silvestris | reverse complement strand
CAGTCCCGAGGAGGTGCGGCTGACGGCGATGGCGCAGCGGGTCAAGGAGGTGCTGCCTCACGTGCCTCTGGAGGTCATCAGGATAGACCTGGGTGAGCGATGCCGGGGTGTTGGCAGGGGCGCAGGCTCACCTTCCGTGCCGACTCTGCGGTACCTAAGAGCAGAAACCTTGTCCCTACTACCAGTCCTCGTCCTGGCAGCGAGGACGTGCATGTCCTGGTGCAGCAGCTCCCTCTCACCAACCCTTTTTGTCCCCACAGCCCAGACCAGCTGTGTGGATACCACCATTGCCAACTTGCTGGAGGGGAGAGTACCCTTCTTCCCAGAAAGCGAGGAGCCCGAGGCCAACCTGCCCACCCCATCTCCCTCCCTGGCTGCAGCTGCTCCCGACGCCCAGGGCTCTGTAGCTGAGCCTTTGTCCAAGGTACTTGGGTGGCTGTGTGGTCTCCTCTGGTCTGAGGGCAGCCAGAGTGTGGTGGCCTGTGTTAGGAGTCACCATGGTGTCAGGGGAATGGGGCATTTTAAACTAGAGGCCAAACTGGCAGGCAGGGTCCCTGCAGGGCTGCCAACGAGGTCTCCCAGCTTTGTCTGACCATCTCCTGAAGGCTCTTGCACTTTGTATTCCAGTCAGCTACAAAGCAATTCGCAAAGTCCCCCGTGGAGCGGCACCTGTCCCTGCAGGAGCGGAAACGAGCGCTGTACGACTATGCCCGGAGGTGAGTCCCCCCACACCTCACCCTGTCCCCATGCCCCATCCCAGCAATACCCAGACATGCCCCAAACCAGGGTCCACCCTCCCGTTCTTCTCCTCTGGCCCCAGGCAGCGGGGCTGGGGTGTGAACCAGGGCTGGGGAGAGAGGGCAGCGATCTGCTTCGCCTCCTCCAAGCACATAGCCCCTCGCCATCGCTGGAATCGTCACCAGCCTCCTGGTTTTGAGGGCTCACGGCGGGTAGAGGCTGCTTGCCAGTGGTGCAGTGTCACAGGAACGGGGCTGAGCAAGGATCCCCGACTGGACTTTGGAGTTAGGGTTTGACTGGCAGAGTTGTCGTGGGACTAGAGACCTCTTTGAGAGAAGTGTCGATGCTGCAGAACGCCCGTTTCAGACAGGAGTTTGCTGCTGACACCAGGAACTGGACAATTCATCTTTGTCAGTGTGAGCAGATTACAGGGACAGGGAGCGGGTCTGACCTCTGCACACAGTTTCTGTGAGGCAAAAACTGGAACGAGGGTCCGGTGCTGGCATCCAGGTCATGTTTTAGAAAAGATGCAGAAAATGCAGAGTGAGTCTGGGGGGGAAGCCAGGTCTGTTGAACTCACCATAGATGAGGTGGACGCAGAGAAGAATCCTGGGCAAAGGCTGCTTGGCCGGGCAGAGCAGAGCAGAGGGGAAGGGTGGGTGGCTGTAGGCAGACGGATGTTACACTGGAATGGCGTGGTCCTTCTGAGAAGGACTTGGATTAATCAGTGGAATGAGCTTCTTGGAGCCTGGATGTTTCCCAGAGAGCCCGGCTGACTCGGTAGAAGGTGCTTTAGAAGATGGTCGCGGTGACGGAGCGTTTGGCTTGGTCCAGAGCAACAAGAGCCTGCTGTGGGCTTGGGTCTCTGGTCTGTGGGGCCTTGCTGTGGAGGAGAGAACCCATCTGGTGCTGGAGCTTTGCTCCAGAGCACTCCAGGAGAGTCGGGAGAAGGTCGTGGGGACCCAGGTTAAACCTTTGGGACCTTGTGGCTTTTTGGCAACGTATCGGCTTCTCCCTGCGGCTGAGAGTGGGTTTAGACAGGTTTGGTTTTGTGAAGGATCCCCTTGGTTCAGAGGAATTACATCCTGGAACAGCCCTGTGGTACGGAGGATGCTGGACTGTGTCACCAGAGCTGTCCCCAGAGCCTTTAACTCGAGCACTGAGGTGGCTGAGGGCTTTTGCCGGGCATGCTCTGTCCTTCACTGAAGGAATGAGGGTGGAAACTCTCCCCGCTGTGGATACTCAGCCTGAGAGGGTTGGTGCCGATCTCCCCTGTCCCTTTGCTGAGGCTCTTTGGCTGTGGAGTGGTGGTCTCTAGTTCTCTGAGGGGAAGGGATCCTGGTGGGATTTGGGAGGGCCATGGTGCTCCTTATCTTTACCCCAGGGAAGAGCCCCCACACTGTCCCTGGGTCAAGAGCAGGTGCCCGGCTGTTCTTGGAGGTCTTCCCTGCATGGTTGGTTCCCCGTCTGGCTGGTGCTTAACGGCAGCGCAGGCGAGACGTGGTGCAGCTGGGCCTCTGTCCGCGCAGGGTGGTGGTCACGGGGGTCCTGCGGTGTCCCCTCACCGCTCTCCGGGGCACAGTCTATGGTCTGTCCCTGGGGCTGCAGACCGTCGCACCCACATCACAAGTGAGGCTTAGCTCCCCGGCCCCATGCTCAGGGACAGGTACAGCTTCTTGCCAGCCCACGCCACTGCCTGTCTGCTTTTTACTGGTCCGGGTGGAACGTTTGGGCACAGGCCAGTCCCATGCTGAGCATGGCAGGGCTGTGGCGCTGCTGGCAGGTCCTTCCATGTGTCAGGACTGGGCTGGGAAACCTCTGTCACAAGAGGCCCAGCAGGGACCCACTGGGGACCTGGTGCTGCTGGCGATCCCCATCAGGCTCCCGGTCCCTGGCTGTCACTCACAGCTCAGCCCCACACACCCCACACTGGGTTGATCACAAGAGGTGCAGCCGGGACCCGCTGGGGCCCTGGTGCTGCTGGCGATCCCCTTCAGGCTCCCGGTCCCTGGCTGTCACTCACAGCTCAGCCCCACACACCCCACACTGGGTTGACACTCTGTGGGGCTGGTCCCCAGCAGGTACCGTATTTAGCCGGGGGGCTCACGCGGAGCCGCGTTCTCAGCCTGCCGGGCTCACCTCGGCTTTGTTGGACTCCAGACGAGCTTGGGGTGAAACCGGGGCCCCGGGCGGGGGTGAGTGA
>NW_010432552.1:597-1641 GCF_000710305.1 Buceros rhinoceros silvestris | reverse complement strand
ACCCCAAATCCCACCCCGTGTCCCCATCCCGCCCCGTCCCCTACGCCGCAATGAGCCTGGGCGCTGGTCTGGGGAGCTTTCCCCAGCTTCGGGGGGTGAGGAAGACCGACCACCCCAGATTCCCCCCCGGGACCCGCTGTCACAGCCCACCTCCCGGACACCCAGCCCCATGGCCCTGCAGGTGGGCTCCCCTCAGCAACGTGCCACTCTCTGCTCCTACCTCTCCACCTCGCCGGGAAAGCCCATGCCCACCACACAGAGCTTTGCCCTTGACCCCAAATACGCCACCCCCAAAGTCATCCAGGCGCAAGGGAAGGACTGCTCCAAGGGACCCTGCATCCTGCCCATCGTGAAGGATGGGCAGAAGGTCAGCAGCACCCACTACTACCTGCTGCCTGAGCGCCCTGCCTACCTGGACAAGTATGAGAAGTTTTTCAAGGAGGCCAAAAGCCCCGAGGAGGTGCCGGTATCCCGCCTGGTCACCACAGCCACTGTCCGTCCCATGGTGCAGCAGCCACCACCAGACTGCAAGGCCAACTTCTCCTCCAACAACAGCAACCTCGGGCCCAAGTGCCTGGTGAAAGCTTCGTGCAGCCTCCAGAAGATTGTCTACGATGGGCCAGATGGATGCCGTCCTGCTGACAAGATCCAACTGGTAGGCATCATCCCCAGCCTCCACGGGCAAGAGGGGATGCGGTGGCCAGTGGCTCACTTGGGCAAGAGCCATCCCCATGCCATGCCTTGGTTTTCCCAAGTTCAGTCTCAGGGGGTTGGCTGCAAGGGGTCCCCAGATGTACTGTGGGACGCAAGTGTCACTGCAAGTCCAAAATGAGGATGGCAGGCCCTTTTAACCCAAATTAGCCCAACCCCCTGTCCCAGGAGGTGGGGAGGAAGGTGGCTGTCACTGCGGTCCCCTTGGCCTCTCCAGGCTGGGTCTGTGGTGGCTGGGGGAGGCTAAAGATCCCCTGGATGAGGATGGTTCCAGCTCCGGGCTGACAGTGCTTCCTAGGCACAGAGCCAGGGTGGGGTCAGCCCCTGTGGCCC
>NW_010432552.1:0-490 GCF_000710305.1 Buceros rhinoceros silvestris | reverse complement strand
GGGCCCCCTCCTCCAGCCATAGGCTCCTTACTGCCCAGGCGTGGTGGCAGATGCTGACCACAAGCTCCCCCACCCGGTGCAAGACACCGTGCATGGTGTGACCACCGAGGAGTGCCAGGCAGCCCTCCAGAACCACGGCTGGAGCATCCAACGGGCCATCCAGTACCTGAAGGTACCACACCCCACTGTCCCCCCTGCCCTCACTCCTGCGAGAGTGGTGGCACCCTTGTCACCTCCCTCATGGTGCCCTGTCCCCTTGCAGGTAGAGCAGCTCTTCTGCTTGGGCCTGAAGTCCCGCATCGAGTGCCAGCGGGTGCTGGAGATGTTCGACTGGAACCTGGCCCAGGCCAGCTCCCACCTCCTTGATCCCTACAGCACCACCCGCCAGAAGTAGGGGCACAGATGTTTTTTTGGGGTGGGGGTCTCCATGTCAGATTGCCCTTGGACAGCTGGCACCATCACTTCTGCACTCATGTTCTCTCCTGTCCTT
>NW_010432551.1:0-217 GCF_000710305.1 Buceros rhinoceros silvestris | reverse complement strand
CCCAGGGAGCGGACTATGCTGGTGCAAGCCTGCCCCTCCTTCTGCGACATCCACAGGATGTGGTCGTCCACCAGCATGATGTTACTGGCCATCTCCACGATCACGTCCGTCAGCTGCAAGGACAGCGAGCGGCTCCGCAAAGAGCTACTGCCGGCCCCAGCGGCAAACACCCCGGTTCATGCTCTTGCACCCCAGCAACAACAGGCAGGGGCGGGCG
>NW_010432550.1:6281-23077 GCF_000710305.1 Buceros rhinoceros silvestris | reverse complement strand
CCCCCACCCCGCCCCGGACATTCTTCCATGGTCCACATGTGCAGTGCTCAAGATTGGGCACAGGAGTCCTTGGCCAAACTTTTCTCTTCATCTATTTCATAACAGCACATCGTTGTTGACTCATATCCATGATCCCCACCACCCACAAATCCTTCAAAGAGCAGTCTGCAGCCTGCGCATCCCTGAATGTGTCACTTCCCAGTTGTCCCTGATGAAGGACATTCTGGTCTCCTTCCCACGTGATCCTTGATCTACCATTATTATTTGGACTTCTCAGCCTGTCCTTCAGCCTGCCAGCTGTCACCACCTGCTTTAAAGTTTAATATATTCCCTATCCTATTATCAGCGTATTTACTAGTGACATAAATAGTACCTGACCCCCAGAGAGTGCCATCTTCCCTTTTGGCAACGACCAGCTGGTATCTTCTCCGTTCAGCTCAGTTTTGTAGCCATTCTACAGTGTTTTGGATGTTCCTGCAATGTTAGGAACAATCACCCCTAGTTCCCTTACAAGAACATCCTGTATAACAGTGTTAGAATCTTTTTAAAAGTCAAGATACATGGTACCTACTGCTTTGCCACACAGAAAGAAAATTGTACTGGTGTGACGCAACCGATTCTTGCCAAAAAGAAAAGCGCTGGCTGTCATTTATCCCTGTATTAGATGAGTATTGCACGCTTTGGGAGCTGCCAGGAAGCTTGTCATGCCTTTGCACCCTCTTGTGCAAAGTACTATGCAAACTCCAAACAAAAAGATGAATCCCATAGCAAGAAATTCACAGCCTAATTAATATTTTTTTTCCACAAAAGAAAATGCCAGCTCCTTCCTTATCAGACTTCACATTGAAAGATCTAGGAGAAGGAGAGTATTTGTTCTGCAAACCTGTTTTATCAGAAAATGAGTGAGTTGATCGCTTCTTTCCGAGGAGTCCCAGGCAAGTAGTTATTACTGGCATCATCAAGAGCCATATCTAAGTTTTGATTCTGACTGCATTAAGCATTGATTAAGGCTAAAGGACATCTTCTGTCTGCATCCCGCTCACTGTCTGCTCACTCACTGTCTGCTCCACCTCAGATGCAAGTCAGGCAGTTCTTCGGTTTTCAAACCTGACTGCTTCCAGTATGAGTGACACATCTTATGGTGACACAACTGCTGCAGGGTCTGCGGGAATTGTCTGAAAGCCAAGAGTTCTGTCCAAAGGAAGGAAAAACGGCAAGGATATAGTTACGTGAAATGGATGAGTAAAAGGCATCAATTCAAAGACTGCAAGGCACAGTTACTGAAATCATGGCATTTTGCACTGCTCCTGCAAAGTAAACCAATTTAAAAAGTGCTAAATCATGGCACTGGTTGTAGCAAGCAATGAAACTTGGTCTTATTTCACGGAGTTTTGATCTTCACAGACACAAGGAAGACTATTTTCCAGCTAAAGTATTCCAGCCAGATAGTCTCTGCCTGTACGTTTGCAGAGCACCTGTGTGACAGCAAAACATGGGCTCTGCTGTTGCTTCTAGAACTGAAGAGTTAGTAACAACTAATGTCATTTATACATGCAAAGCATTTGGAATTATCTACAATTTTGTGCTCTATTTAAGTGTATTTTAAATTACTTTTGATTAGGATGAAGCGGATCATTTTCTTTAACCAATTCTCAGGATATCCAGAACATCTGGAAGCTAAAGTAATTCTTTGCTGATGGGTTTATTGGTGTAAACTACAACATTTCATAGAAAATGCTCCATGAGTGGGGAATGACACGTGATGACCTGGGACCTTGGTGCCACAAAAAAGGCTGGACATGCAAGCCATTCCCTACAGCTGACAGACACAGTCTCTTGCTCAACCTCACAAATTTGCCCAGCTTCTAGGTGTTTCAAGGCCAGAGGGCCAAAAAGCTAAAATTGGAAACCCTTATTTTACCCATCCATCTTGCCTTCTCCTGCACAGCATCTCTCCGAGATGAAGTGCTCACAAGCCTGCCATCAGCCCTGGATGGTACCAGCAGGGAATTGGGGGTCTGTTCTGGCTCAGCATAGCAGGTCCCTGTGCAGTGCACCTCACTCTCCATCTGCCTTGCAGCTCTATTAAATCATGCCTTTAAAAGCTGCCATTCAGGGCCCTCTGCTCGTTTTGGTAGGGACTTTGCTGAGGAAGACCCCAATCTGCCTGAAGATGGAGCTCACTGCTTTAGCAGCTGGCAAAACCCAGCTCCAGAGAAGAGGGGGAGGTCATCAGAACAGACATTGGCCAGTGTGAGTGGCCCCACAGTGCCTTGCTCAACTTGCTGTCACATCTACAGCTCTAAAACCTCTGCCTCTTCATGGCACATGAAGCACACACTTCCATAAATAATATTAAAACAATGTTAATTCTCTGTGGGACAAGAGAGGAGAGGAGAGGGAGAGGCCAGTGCAATGAGTCCAGTGTCTTCATCATGGGATCACAGCAAGTATATAATCTTTTATCATGGAAGGACCACACTACAGCCAGGGATGAATCTCAGGCAGGCTGGCTTTGCAGCTGAACGCAGCCCCAAAGCTCCATGTGGGACCTAGCACCACACCACTGCCCCAGCAGATCCATGCTGATGGAATTAGGAAGCAGGTATAGATGCCAGTGATTTACTGGGTGTGCAGGAGTCTGCTCACTTTAATATATGGCACATATGGTGTGAGAGTGTTAATGAAATGTATACGATAAAAAAATTACCTCTGCACACAGTATGAAATTACTTGGTAGGATTTATGCAACAGATATAAAATCCAGTGGAAACAGGCTAACCTTTCTGAGTCTTATTGAGTTTTCTCTTTATTTATGGAAATGTCTTGATTTATGCAAGATGAATGCTAGAAAAAACGCTATAGATTTGGTCAGGACCCAGCTCTAACTGTTTATAGACATTCATAGCTAAATTCTGATCTTTTTTACAGCAGGAGTAAAGTTATTCGTGGTCACTGGGCCCAACCCAAAATCATCTCTGTGATTCTGTTGAATGGGTACTAGCTCTATGGTATCAGTTGACCTCAAAACGATGCTAGTAATGAGGAAAAAATGTGAAGAAAACAATATCAGTTACAAAGGACATTAACAGAATTTGCCTTATATCCTGCTTACCCTTGTTATATATGTTACATTAAATATACATCAAAGCAACACACTTCCATTCTCGCCTGTGTGCGAGCAGTAAGATGCAGGACTCACTGAATGTTTCCTTGGGGCCTCCAGGACAGGATGGTGCTCACTCCTTGGTGGCAGGGAGGATCTTGAGCCAGGTTACTAAAGAAAAGATGGCACTTCAGTAACCACGGTGTCTCTCCGTCAGCGCTTACCTCATACCCACAGTTTCAACCAAACTCTGAAAACGCCCTTCCAACAATTACGGTTTTGTAAGTGTCATGAAAATCAGAGAGGCATAAATCGGTGTTCTGGTGAGAGGAGACAGCATCTCCTCAAGGGTTGCACCATTTGCAGCAGGATTGGCCAGCCAGGGAGGATACTTCCAACCAGGACTGTCATGCACAGGGCAGCGTTTGTAGTACAGAGGGAGGAGGTGAATGGAGGGGAAACTGCACAAATTCATTGGAAAATAGGCTTCTGTTCTTCATCGGTCAACAAATCTTACTCAGTGCATCTAAATCCCGCGCAGATTTCACCCTCTGCTTCTCCGCAGCTGTATCACTGAAGCGTCTTAATTTCTTACAGACACTAACAAATGCAACCTTAAAATACATCTCTGAGGTCAGCTGGGGTTATTATCTGAAGGTGACAATAAATAAGCTCCAGCAAATCTTGCTCCAGCAGCTTCTGACACCATCACCCCACTCATCTGCATCAACTTGTCCCCAAACTCACCCCCACGCAGCTGGCAGAGAGGAACTGGGGCTGGATTCCCAGCACCTCCAGCTTCCCAGCCCACATTCCCAAACCAGGCAAAACAGCACCAACGGAGGCTGACGTCTTGTAAAAGAAACCTGTATGTCAGTGTCTCCGAAGCCCAGCACATAATGCGAATGCAGGAGGAAATCAAAGGACACTGAGCAGAGAGTCTCTGGCCTGGCCTTTGGAGACCTTGCCCCTGGAAATGGGTTTGAAGTGAACAGTGTGTCTTTTCCTCTGAATCTTAAAACCAAAGGGTTTTTGAAGCTCCCTCATGAGGAACTTTTCCCGCCCCAAGGGGCAGGGAAGAGCCCAGGGTGGGAGCAGGCAGAGGAAAAGGGGAGTTTGGGCCTCAGAGCCCAGATTTTGCCACTCTGGGTGATGGTGAGCAGAAGGTGGCACATCCTGCCAGAGAACCAGCTGCTCGAAGGACGCACAGACCTAAGCTTCCTCAGCAGGTTTTCCCTGCTCTCTCCAGCCAAGGCAAATTAGGGTCAGCTCCAGGATATGGAGAAGCATTCTCTACTGGGCTTTTGGACCATTTCCTCCACGCTCACCACCACCACTTCTGCTTTGTTTGTTGTTGCCCACCACCTGAGCTCTGTTTCACTCCTGTCCTCTCTTCTCCACCCTCTGCTCCACCTCCATCTCTGCTCTCTCATACTCCATTTCTCATGTAGGTCTCCAGGCTCTGCAGCTCTCCCCATTGTGTCCAAATCCACTGAGATCTGTCCCCTATGCCAAACCTAACTCCCAGCTCTCATTTGACTTCCACCACTCTGCTCCATACATCTGCCTACGACAGCATCCCAGCATGGTCCATCCCTCCCGCACCCACCCAGGAGCATGGAGAGCACCGAGAGACAGTCCCCAGGCTCCGTCCAACATCCAGCAGGCTGGGCAGGGACAGGCAAAGCCTGGTCGGTAAAGGTCTCTCCCATCAACCTCCGGAGCATTGCACACAATGCACAGGAGCTGTGCTGAGTGCCGGCAGAATCCCTCGGGAAAGGAGCTGCTGGGCGCCTCTCTCTCTCTGCTGAGCACATGTGAACTGAGGCTTTTCAGGCTTATCATTTCACCCAGCCTGGAGTTCTGAATAGGGGCGATACAGCCTGGGGAGCATCTCTGCTGTCAAACTTGGAGCTTCCACTCCAAAGTAGGGAGTTTCTTCTAGGCAAAACATCTGTTGCAATTTCTATATTATTATAGACAAATCAGCTGCTTTTCTCTAAATTTATTCCCAAGAATAACTGCATTCTGTTAGCTGAAAATCTGCATTGCTACATACATGCTAATATGACCACGTGTATGTACGAGCCACAGGATTAAAAACTTCAATGCAAAGAGCTGATGTTTGATACAGTCATAATAAAATGGAAAACATAATCTTGTAATGAAAAGTGTTTAGAAGCAGACATCACAGTCTGTATTACAACAGCATAAGGGCTAATTTCTACATCATTCTGTATCATAGAGAACTCTGAAAACAATGTCCGCATTTGATTTATTCTTCACTCCACCGAAACTCCCTTTCAAATCAAATCAATGTTAGTCGAAAATAATGTTTCGCCACTAAAAAAAATCTTCATGGTTGTTCTGCTTCCACTGCTGCAGTTACACATTTCACAATTATTTTGAATGATGCCCTGCAAATACTTCCCTGTGTTACAAAACCGCTTCCAGCATCTCCTATCTCCCGTCTCTCTGAACTCATCTGTTTTCCCTTTGACATTATCTCATCAAACTGCACAACACGGTCATTACTGCCTCTTCTATAACGCACATTGACCCGGAATAAATAGAGGGAAAGTATTAGTAAATGTGATTCTTTCAACCAGGATCTTACACACGTTCTCTAAATGGTATCTGATGTGGCATGTATGCAGATCTGCCTTTGAAAGTGTCATTTAGGGGAGCTGTCTGGAGGATTCCCATCCTTCAAGTTTGCCAACACCGCTGGCATTTCACTACAAACACAGTTAGACAGATGGGTGGGCAGGACGACTTTTACAAACTCCCAGCCAGGACTTCCGCAAAAGCTGCATTTGCCTGCTTAACACTTATAAAAATGGAACAGAAGAGGGTAGGAAATGTAATAAGCGATCCATCCATGTTCCTGAGCACTTTTAATGCCTTCCACATCCCAGCTGGCGCTGTGGTACAGCCCCACACAGGGACAGAGGGGCTCGTTGCTGCAGAAGCACCATGGCTGAGCCCCGCAGAGCTGCCACGAAATCCCACCTCAATTCCCATCCCCGTTAACAGCAAAATATGTAGAACAAAGGTGCTGAAAGGATATAGTGGGCTTTTCTCGTCAGAGGGTTTGTGTACTACACAGTGTAGAAATGTTCAGCTATTTCAAGAATGTGGGATCAGAGCCTCATGTCAGGTCCATCTTGTCCCATCTGTTCCGGTCCTGAGTTCATTTGATATCTGGCTCATTTGCTGACAACCTTATGGGGTCCATGGAGACCTCTCAGGTGGTTTTAACACCATCCTTGTTATTCATTATACACAGTTTTATTAGACTTAGGCAGTGTTTTACAGGACACGTAAAGCCAAGGCGGGGGTCTGCCCGAGATAAGGAAGGGCCCGTGACCCTGCAAACACCAAGCCCCATTACTCAGTGACACCAGCAAGGGGACAGGCAGGTTGTACTCGGGGTAACGGCTCCACAGCACAAGGCCTGGACTCCCTGACCCCTCCTCACATTCCTATTGTATGAATATATATATATAGTATATTCATATTGTCTTATTCACCCATGCACAAATTATCTAGCCCACTTCAGTCTCCACAGCAAGATGTGTCCTACCTCCACCTGCCAGGGCCCTCAGTACCGGTGTTGATGAAGCCATGTCCCAAAAATAACAAGCCAAATCCCCTTCCTGACTCAGTGTGGCGTTTCCCAATAACTCAAGGGGGAAAACTAGCAATGCAAAACCCGAGCACGGCAGGAGAGCTTGCACCAGCATAATCACACTGGAGGCCACAAATGAGGAGCTAGAAGAGTGACAAAGCTCAGGACATCACAGTGCTGCCCATGGCAGCTCACAGAGGGGCATAGCTGGCACCTTGGGCTCCTTCCAACCTCCAGGCTCAGGTTTGAGCCCCTGCTGTATTTTGCTGCAGTTGGGTTACTCGGCTCCCTGCCCACAAGCATC
Source organism: Buceros rhinoceros silvestris (assembly GCF_000710305.1). Lineage (NCBI taxonomy): Eukaryota > Metazoa > Chordata > Aves > Bucerotiformes > Bucerotidae > Buceros > Buceros rhinoceros. The sequence goes on along the minus strand of NW_010432550.1, from coordinate 16,036 downwards.
CTGGGTACCAGGCTGCGTTGTGATCCCACTGTGGCAGCCTGCTTGTCGGTACTGTAACAGGAACAGGCAAAACCTCAGTGTTTGGTTCTTCCATGTGTATTGCTTGTGTTTTGCAAGGTGCCACAGAAAGAGAAAATCCTGCTGCGAAGCTGGCACTGGAAAGCTTCTCCTAGATTTGAACATTGTTTTAAGAGAGCAAAACCCCTGAATCGCTGCTCAGGAGACCATGACGTGTCCGAACGCTGGCAGCAGGGCCAGTCCTGCATCACTCAGCCTGTATGCAGAGTGGTGCAAGGCTCCCTTTGAGTGACAGCTCTACAGCGGGAGCCGAGCTGCGCAACCCGTCCTCGACAAAGATATAAAAAGAGAAACAAAGCTCTTCAAATTTGTCATTGCCTGTTCTTCGTCTGTGCAATCCAGCTCAAGCTTTGCTTTAGCACAGCAATATCCCTCATGGTCTCCTTATAAACCTCCCTGGGTAGCTGTGCCTCCTGCACCACAGCTGTTTCCACCCCACATCCCCAGCACCATGCAGGAATCCTGGCCCCAAATCCTCCTTTCCTTCTCCCCATTTCCTGGAAGAGTTGTTGGCCTGAAATCAATGGTGGCTTCAATGTTTTAATCACCGATACGGAGCTCCTCCTCCTGGTTTTGTTAATTCATTGACAATCTGGGATGCAGTGGCCATCAGAGGCTGGGCTTGTTACAGCTGCATACCAGTGTCACACCAGTAATCCTTTTCCAAGTTAATTGGCTCAGGCGTGCTGCACACAACACTGTGTAAAGCTCTGGGTTTGCCTCTCCACAGCAGGAACCAGAAACCGCTTTGCTCCCGGGCCGATGCCCTTATGCTGGCAGTGTGGAGTTTCCCAATCTTGTGTCAGACACCCCGACACACTCACACCAGCCTGGAGGGCTGGGCAGCAGGATGAGCGCACACAGGGAAAAATAGTTCAGAAACTGTGAAACCCTGGGCAGCCACCTGGACACCAAGGAAACAACATCTTCCTTCCAGGATTCACGTGCAACCAGTGTCTCTGCAGAGTCAGGGGAGAAGGAGGACATTTCAGAGCACCCGCATCACTGCTGTGCTCTGGGGAAAAACCCATCACCTGTAGATAGACTCAGAAACCAAGCCTGTAAATGAGGTGCTTGAACAGCATCAAGCACCTCTCACACCTCTCACCAAGTCACTCTCAACACCCTCGGTGTCTCCAAATCCTGGTGAAGGGAGAGGGAAAGGAGGGAGCTGCACTACAGGGCTGGAAAGGGCTGGGTTGTGTCCCATCCCTTACAAGCCCCTGGTCAAGTGAATCCCCTGATCCCCATCAGTGTTCAGAGAGCTGGCACAAGCTGCGATGCTCAGCCATGGAGATCCCAAACAGCACAGGTTAGTGGGCTGCCCACGTTTCCCAGCCCTCACGAGCAAACTGCCAGGTATAATTACTGGCTCCTGACGAAGGACGTGCTCTACCAGGGCTCCCTTCTCGTTACACTGGGATGTATTTTCTTTATCCTTGCCCATAGCTGCTGAGGCTCCGTTATTTCCACGCACCGTATTTCTGACAAAGCATTTCTGTTGGTAAATACCCACTACTTGGTGCTGAGCATGGCTTTCAACCACCCTCCCTGCAGCCATGGGAGAGGAGTCAGCTGAATCCACATCCAGCCACCTGACCAGATGGTTTCTGTAGACATTGGAGAGCCCTGGAGCTCAGAGGACAGGACCCTCAGGAGCTCAGCCTGTCCTCAGGTGCAGCATCCAATACAGGCAGCACGTGCACACAACCCTGCCATCAGCCTGGATGGGTTTGCTTGATCTGGTGCTGGGAAAGGGAATTCATCAGTGTACTCGGTGGTTTCAGCTCTGAGCAGGTGAGGCTTCGTAAGAGCAATTAGGAAGAGAAACAATCCTCAAAATTGAAAGTAGGTGAAGAAATGAGTGCTTTTAAGTCACAGACTGCAAAGCCAAGGGCCAGGCAGGGCACCCCAGGACCAGGATGGCTCCTTTCCTCTCACCAGTTCAGCTCCATGAGTAAAGAGGGCAGCTCCCACATGACCTGCAGCTGATGTCACCTGCTCTGTGATCACTTTTCCAGGAATCTCCAAGAATTTCCTCCCTCATCACGTTCGTATGGAGTCTCTTCCCTGTCCTTTGGTCCTCTTCTTTTTCCCTCTCACAGCCACAGGATATGACACTTTCCCTTTTTGCTGGCTCAGAGGCCCTGTTCTGCATTAGCAGAGCTGCTTGTGTGGAGTGCTGGTGACATATTGTGGCTGGGCTGGTTAATCACAGGTATTCCCACAAGCTACCAAAGCTGGTGGGGTCTGAGATCTGATCTAACACAAAATACCTGTACTGCCTCCCAAAACCTACACGAGCCAGCGAGGGCTGTGGTCATCCACCTGCGACAGGCTTAGCCTTTAGATGTGGTTAAAGGTTGAAGTCTGACTGGTTCTCCACTACTGATGTATAACTGTACACATGCACGCAGTAGTATTTAACGTGCTATCTCGACTTCAAAGATATTCTGGTTTAAGCTTGACCCAGATTTTTACATATGAAATTCTCAGCTTACCACTGCTGGCAGGAACCTACAGTTCAGTAACACCCTTAATTCAGGCCCTGATGGGACACAGTGTTTAAAGCTATCCTTAAATCTATTGACTTAATAAAATGAAATCTACTTAAATATTTATTGCTGACAAGAGCAGATACGTGTGGGTAATCCAGGCCATTCACACTCACCCTACGCACTCCTGGGGGCAGATCCTCTCTTTGTGTTTAATTTGTGTATCCTCACACAGAATGGTGGGGCCAGGCTCTCAGGCACTGCAAGTGCGATAATCGTTTAACTGACATCATTACACTGATTTAAAGCAAAAGGACTTCTTGCGTGCTAAAGCACATGCATAAATTGTTATTGATTTATTTATTAATTGTTATCATTTATTCAAGCCTGTGTTTGTGAACTTTACCAACCCATGTCAGGAGGTCAAGGGAAGTTGCAGCACCCGCAGAACATATTCAGGCTACAGCACAGCTGCACAGCGGTACCCAGAGAATATTCAAGTCTTTCCTCGTGCCCTCATGCCAAACTGATCTTTCAGAACTGCAATATCAAGTCATTTAAATACTGCCAGTTACCCTTTAACAGTATACTTACTTTTTTCTCAGAAGAGAGTGGTGTCTAATCATGTCAGGATTTTCTTAAGTAATTCTGCCTCAGGGTAAAGAGTACTTTTTTATACAACAGCGATGGATCTATATGGCTTTAAGAGGCAGATTCTCCTAATGCTCAGGGCCTGGCTTCGAGGAGGCTCCTGAACTGATTCTGTCAAAAAGCGTTTGCATTTTCTTCAGGGTGAGTTAGAAAAGGGAAAAAACCTAAATGCGTTTTGACATTTGTATTTCGAATGTTATCTGTCAAATACGCCAGGACCAGATCACAAATTTCCTAAAGACTGTTGTGGCTATCCAGCTTATCAATAGCAATCTGGAGCTTGTACACAGTCCAGATGCAAAGGCACGTTGATGGAGTGCAATGACAGATTTCACGTTTGAATGGAGGAGGAGTAGGGGGCAGCTAACGGCATCTTTAAAATTGTATATGGGTCTTTTAGGTAAGTGAGGTCTGACAGGCCAGTTTGCAAACACCAGAGAGGAAACAGAAACCAGAATGTTGCCTGAGGCCATCGCTACCTGGAGCTGATCAGTGGCTTCATTACACAAGTCTTTCGTTCCTTATGTTTTCTGCTGCTGTGGGCAAAATTACTCTGTAGGAAGCCTTGACCTTTCACTTCCAGTTTATATGTTATTTTGGAGCGACAGATCTTTTCCAGTCCCCATTTCTCTGAAACCAGCTAAAGGCAGAGGCACTATGCAGGGAAAGGCAAAAATTGTCACCTGCGGCTGAAGGATGCTGAGGAGCAGAGCCCTCTCCAGATTGGGCATCCCCAGGTCCTTCAGAGCCCCAGCCCTGGGACGGGGGCTGCACCGGCCTGGGTACCTGCTCCAGCAGAACAACCAGTGCTAAGTGAGGACATTCACGAGCAGCCTTGCACATGTCCATTCTAAATCAGTGGCAGCAGAGGACAGCGGCTGCTTTCATTTTACGTTGCTTCCTCTGCTTAGTCCCCCAGGTTTGTTATTGATTCCACCTGCGACATTACGCAAAAGCCCCCATCGACTACTGAACCATTTAGGATGATTTCTGATACTCCAGCAGCATCAAATTAGATCTGCTTCAAGGTGATCTGCCAGCTCTGCCTCTCCATCACACAGCGCATGGCTTTTTCCAAAGCACCCTATTCTAATACTCCGTTTTAATATCATGCGGAGAGGAGATCTTCAAGTCCTGTTATTATGTGAAATTAAAATTCATTGTGCTGGTTTACATTCCTGGGTTTAATGTGTTGGCACCGCTAGCAAAACAGCAAGAGCCCACCAAACACGGGATGCCACGCGTTATATTAGCGATATTGATTTGTAGATGAGGAAGGCACAAATTGATGGCACGCTGCAACATCAGGGCGAAAATGCCAGTGCAATGTAATGCTGTGTAAAGAGACACGAGTTGTTCCCAGGTGTAGTAACAGTGAGGCTGAACTGGGGGGGAAAGTGTTGGAGCTTTTGCTGCTGAATGTTCTTGAGATCCCAGGTGGTAAAATGCTGTTTGACCTTATCCTTACAGAGAGCGTGCTTGTCCCAAGGTTTTCCAGAGATCGTCAATACCGTGAGTCCTGCTACAGATGCTGTCAGCCATTTAATTATGGATGCTTAATCACTGGTGGTGGATTAGCCCCTGGTCTCCTCCAAACACAAGCCTGTACGTGCAGCAAAACCTGCCCAGGCAGCGAGCTCCTGGTAGCTTTGGTTTCCCATTGGGTTGTCCCTGCACGATAAATACCTTTCAATCACATCCAGGTGGAGGGGCACAGGCTTCAGTAGGTGTTTGCTTCTCACCTAGTGAATTCTTCTTCAGAGCTGGGGTGGAGCCTACAGGAAATACTCGGCAGTGGACTGCATTTTTGTAGGGTTTGAGAGATTGCTTGCATATACGATGAGCTGAGGGACCAGTTCAACGTGCAATATTGCAGAAGCCACCACAATTCCCCCCCATATGACATGGAGCATATGTACCATATACATCTCCCCTCCCCCAAGGCTTCAGGGGAGGATACTTTGCAAAGCACCTGAGTTTTAAAAGCAGATGACACTGAGCACCAGCCCCTCTTTTCTCTCCCAGTTTAATTCCAACCTAGCTCCGGTAGCTCCTGCCCCCACAACCTCTGACACACAAACACTAAGCTTTTGTAATTCTTCCTCTCCAGTGGGTCAAGATATTAATCACTGACACCGGAAACAGGAATCATTGGCCGCCACAAGACTGATGGAGTCCCCGGAGGGTAGGTGGGATGGCGAGGTGGCACACAGAATGACTCTTAAGATATAGCTACCATCCATTTTGTAGTATTGATAGATCTGAGTATCAGCTGTGTACCTGTTCTGAATAGTTTACAAAATTTAAGGGACTTTTAACACCCACGTTCTAGCTGTAATTCTACTTTCCCACTGAAATCTAACATCTTCTGAATCTTGTGTCACTCCTGATATAGAGAGCTCCTGTTTCTCATTCAAAAGAGGCAAAAATAACTCACCAATAATAAGGAATATTAAAGGGTAGATTCATTTTTTAGCATCATCAGGATGCCAGAAGGAAACAGATGCAAGTGCTATGGCAGGCCCCCATCGCCTGTGCTGCTGGAAGGCCTCACTCCAGAGCCAAATAGACACGTTTCTCTTTTTTAAAAATTTATTTTGGAATCGGGGGGCTTACAGGTGTCATAACCATAGGGAATAAACTGCACAGGGAAGTAAGGGGCAGTTTGGAAACTTAGCAGAGGCAGCTCTGGAGAGCAGCAGGGACACTTGCTGGAGAAGTAAGCCAGACCGCCCTGGGCAGAAGCAGCCCAGCACTCAGCCCTGGAACAAAACTCAGTGCTCCTGTTCTGAGAAGATTCCCAACTCATCCCAGCACAGCCTGAAAGGCCCAGCCAGCCCTGCATCTCGCAGGGTTGCACAGACGTCAGCCCAGCACTGGCCTCTGGGCTCACCCAAACAGACCTGCAAGGTGTGTGCTGACCTCCAGAGAGATGTGTCAGTGGCAGGAAGTGCTCTGGCAGCCAAAGGAAAAATCAGGGCCAGGGCTGGGCATTTTGGATATCTCACTGAAACTGGACCCAAACACCATCTTCTCCCAGCTGTAGAAATGGCCCCTTGCCTGAGATCATAGGGTGCAAGCTCCGAGGAGCAGGACTGATCCCGTAACTTCAGGAATTCCCTTCTGTCAGAGCATCAACCAGGCTGAAAATGGTGCTGACCACCATAAATGCTCCAGATGTCCTGTCCAGCTGCAAATACACACTCTGTTTCTTCAGAGATGAAATCACGTTAATAAGAAAACTCCAGAAATCCTTGGCAAGATCATCCCAGGACACACCGTAACCACCTCTAGTGCCTTGCTAATGGGCCAGATAAATATTTAAATCACATATTAGCCTTCCCAATAATTATTTGCAAAGCACCCAGGAAACTTGGGCTGTGCAGCCCACCAGGGAGATATCAACCCACTGGACAGTACAGAGCTCATTCCCGATGGTGCAGAGGAGGAATAGGCACCATAGGGTACAAAGGCATGCCCAGCAGCGTGCCGAGAGCACGGTGTTCAGCACCTTGTTCCAGTGCAGGACTGCCCTCCCAGCCTGCTCTGCCACCGCTGAGCTGAGCTGGGGAGACTCACAGAGGTACTTTGGTATCTGCTTGAAAATGCTCAATACCTTTCCCCTTGGTGGACACATTTGCAGTATAAATAGTAATGTCCTCTTGATTTCACTCTAAGGTTTAATTAATATATAAATCAAATGCTTATAAAACTCACAAATGCTTGAGAAGATGTAAAATTTAATTAGTTTGCCCACACAACTCCATATGTCAACTGTTAGCTCAATTACTCTTTGCCATGAAATACTGACTGCACTTTCCCATATTAGTAATTTCCCTCTATCTCAGAGTCATGGGTAATCAACACCCTGAACTCAACACACACACTCGTGTTAAATTAAATATTAAGCACAAGGAGCAAGAGCCTCTTTAATGAAATCACAGCTGGATTTTGCTCAGAAATGAGATCCTCATGCAGTGTTGGGGCAGATGATAGTCTCTGGGGTGCAGGGCAGGTAATTACCCTGCTCTGGGATGTGCTAATGGACCAGCTTGGAGGTGCTCTCACACGGAGCGCTGAAGGAAATACTTCCTTGTCTGGGTTTTCATGGGATGGGTGGGGGCTGGAGCAGATGTCAGTCACGCAGGGACCAGAGGAGACAAGGGGAAGCTGGGGATGAAGCACATGGCAAGGGTAGGTGAGAAGGGGCAGGCAACAGAGAGGCTGTGATTGGCTCACACACAAGCCAAGTGCAGGTGTGCAGCAGTTAAAGATGGTGACAAACTACCAGTGTATACATTAAATACGCACCAAAAGCATGCTTAAGTCAGCTCCCAGTCTGGCAGTGAGAGTCAGTACAAACGAGCACTGGCACTGAACTTATTCCTATTTCAAAATTTTCAAGTGACCACGAAATGTCAAAATGATCATCTGGCAAAGGGCTAACAAACTTGCCATCCTGCTGGGGTCCCCTTCCTCCCCATCACCACCCCCAGCACAGGGGTCCTGATAGCCTCCTTGGCTCGCATGCCACGGGGCGCAGCCGGGCTCTGTGCCGAGCCATGCTGGCTCGCGTGCCAGCGGCGTTCTCCTTGGCCAAGCGTGCTGTGGGGTGACTTGGAAGTGATGTTTGCTTGGCCACAGCACCCAGCCTGCTTGGTGGCTCCCAGCACAATAGCTGGCCAGTGGCATTGCGTGGGGTCCCAGCCAGACCTGTCCCACCTAGGCCGGAACCCCCAGCCATGGGAAGCAGGGGGACACGGCCATGATTGCAGCACCGCAGCTGATGGGACCGTTTGGTGGGGAGGAGGAGGATGCTGGTGGCTGGATATGCTGTAGCAGAGGGTGCAGCAACCAAGTGGCAATTAAGAAAGCTAGGGTAGGTGCACTAAACCACTTTTTGCCTTCAGGCGAACTCCCTTGGAATAAAGATGCCTCAAACTCTAGAAAACACTTTAAATTAAGCTCTTATTTTCCCCATTTGTGCTGCTTGCCTGTATATAATTTTCCTGTTCATGCTGTGAATACAGACTATTAATTTTCTCTAAAACTATTTTCTTACCCATTTTGCTTTCAGAAGCTGGTGTCAGAGCAGAGCCTGGCCACAACTGCCGTGCCTGAGCCACCAGCACTGCCTGCCCCCATGGCTTCTGCTCAGAGCCGTTTGCACGGGTCTTTTACAGGCCTTACTTTTACAGTCTTTTTTACAGTCCTGGAAGCATTCCCACCTGCTGTCACTCCTGAAGCAAGAGTTTGCTTGTCACTGACCCCCTGGTTTGCCCCCAGGGTCTGGGCTTTGCTCCCCTCCCTGTAAGGGGGGAGCTGCAGACTCACTACTAAACCTGAGGCCACGCTGGGATCCAAGCCATAAGCCTTGGATCAAGCTCTCATGTTTTACTGCACACAGTTCAAATCTCCCCTAAGCCCATGAGATCAGGAGAGAGCCCCATTTTCCTGTGCACTGTGACCATCTCCAAAAAACCTACAAATTCAAGCATAAAACCACTTTGGGAGGTTGTTCTTGGGAAGGGGGGGTTGAGCCATCCTGCTATAAATAGAGTTGGAACGCAGATGCAAAATAAAATAATTTTCATCATTTTCATTTCATCCTCTCCCTTCTTCAGGCAATCAGCTTGTTCCTTTAATTCAAATTAGCTCTTCATATTCAAGTCCCATTTTATTTTATCTTATTTTTCAATTAAATTCAATTGTCTGTGATCTTCTTAACTTCCTATGCTTCCCTGCATGCCTAATACAGACAAATTTTGCATTTGTTCCTTTCGCTTTCCTTTTTTTTCAAGCTGGTGATGTTTTGCTTAACAAAACCATCCGCTGGCAGAGACAACTGGGTAAGAGCAGAGCCACAGCTTGGTCTGATCTGAAGCACATCTGCGATGCCCATACACAAGCAATGGCTACTAAAAGAACACTGCTGGGATGGAGGAATATGTTTTCCACCGGCTGGCTGCCTGTGCTTGTCATCAGGGTGTTTGTGCTCCCCGTGGGCTGGGAGGAAACCTGGAGCTGTGCAGCAGACTTTCCCCCTTCATCGGCCAGCGCTAGGTTAAAGGACAAGGACCATCCCTCTGCTTTTTGAAGTGTCCCTTCAAAATACGGACTTTATTGCTTTAACCTTTCTAGAGGGATTAAAAGACGTGTTTCATGAAAAGCATGGTGTTAATCATGGGTTACAAGTACCTGGGGGAGTTCAGACCAAGTCAGACTCCTGTTTTCCAGTGTCCAATAGCCAATGCCTGCAATGGAGCCTCCAGGGTAGCTCCAAGCTATACATAAGATGTTTTTCTTTCTTAAGAAACCCTTTCTCAGAGCCTTCCCCAGGACACCCAGCACTCCAGACACATGAGCGTAGCCCACTTCCCCACACTGTGTCCAAACTCATCTGTGCTGCAAGCCGTGCACCAGCTCTGAAGTCCCACAGGTATCCCTGCAGCCAGACCCTACTCCTGGTCAGGATGGGAGGATCTGTGGAAAACTGGGGCCCTTCGACAGAGAGGGAAAGCAGCTGTCAGC
>NW_010432550.1:4126-6185 GCF_000710305.1 Buceros rhinoceros silvestris | reverse complement strand
AGGTTTGTCCACAGCTGTGAAGCACCCAGGGAACAGAAAAACTACCCTGGAGATGGTGAAGCTGCCCCCCATCAAGAAAGGTGTTGGCAGCAGGCAGACTTCAGACAACACTTAGGAAAGGGATGAAGTCGGGAAAGCTGCAGCAGCCAAAGGATAAACCTCAGCATAGGCAGATGTGAGGTATACTGTCAGCTACATCTTTATCTGGCCGCTTCTCCGACACAGGAGTGTAAAAGGCAGCTGGGAGCACCCGGCCCTGCCCAGTGGCCCCCAGACCTGGCATTTGCAGGGGAGATGCTCTTGTGGGATTTGCTCAGTTACAGCATTAGGGGTGTTTTGACTCTTTTATGCTGTAGCAAAGCCTGGCTCTTTCACCATCAGTGTCGTCACGACACTTTCAGTGCTTCTGGAAAGGTTACAGGTGCCAGAGGACCAGTCAGTGATCAGGTGAGCAATTCAGTTTCCACCACCTCTTTTAAATACTAATAAATGCTTCATCTCTCTGGTTATGATAAAAAGCTAGAAGCAGCCCCCGAGAGTATTTCAAAGGTGGAAAGACCAGAAGGCAAAGAAAAAAAGCGCCCAATTTTATTATTTTGTATAATCAGAGTATAATTGAAGAGCAGACGCTGTCTGTAGCACGTTGCCTTTGGGGACTCTGGATTTCTAATAAGAAACCCATGGGGGAATTAGATGCTGTTTCGGTGGTGGTGTGGCTGATTTATAGGGATGCACCTGGAGCCAGAATCCGTGCCCTGAGTCACTGTACTTCACCGAAAGCAAATAATCTAGGCACCGTTTGTGAATCCCTGCAAAAACTGGGTCTGCGGTGGAAACAGCGATAGCCCCTTAATTACAGCAGCGCTTGTGGGAGCTGTGATAATTAGGAGTTTCTGGTGTTCTGGAAATCAAAGTGGTTTCTGTTCTCTTCTTTAATTAATTCAGGCTTTCATCTGTGAAAGTGGAGATGAATGAAGGTTCTGCTCCGGGCAAAGTTCAATGATGCTTGTGCAGTCCCTGGCAGGGCGAAGCTACTGGACCCCAGGACTTAGGCAATGTCCCTGGTGCTGCAGCATCCCTGGCGTCTGGTTCTCGATATTTTGAGACAATGAAGGAGAAAGGCCAGAGGGACACATGCCCCGAGCAGGACTCACCACATCACACACATATCGCGGGGACTCACTGCATGGGGATGTGCATCTGTGTATCCACAGCAGAGGACAGACCGCCTGCCAGCGGGAATTCATGGGCAGCAGATAACAGGCACCCGGCATTATCACCTCCCCACACTGGAAGGGGTGAGTCAAGCTGCATAAAAATCATAGGATGGGTATAAAATCAGGATTTTTTTATTTTTGGTTGTTGTTGTTTAAAGCAAATTACTGTTATAGGTCCCTTTTGTTTCACTCTGAAAGGAGTTTGGGACATTTTTGCTGGCACCCCTAGGGCTGGGAAATCACACTGAAAATCCATATGACTGTTAGAAGATGGTGATAGCAATGTGGGCTTTGTGGTGAAATCGTGTGGCATGACCAAAGCAGATGCCTTCATGACTTGAAATCGCACATGCATGGATGCCAGAGAGAGATTTTTAGCCGTAAGTAAAGCCTTCAGATGATAGGATGACCTTGGTGCTGGAAACAGGAGTATCTGCCACCCACCGGAGCTGAAGGTGGCAGCCCAAGCCAGCATATTAAGCCACAGCAATTAAGGATACAGCTAATCAATCAAACCCAGCCCTGACATCATTATCAAGGAGCTGCCTGGAAATGAACCTTTATGTCAAAGTCTATTTTTTAGATCCAATAGATCAGGACCCATCCTGGACAAGCTGTGCTCCAGTTTGGGGCATCTCCACGCCTCATTGTTTCCCATGCAGTGAATTCTGCTGGGGGTTCCCAAACCCCGGGCTCAGCACTGGAGCTGTGCCCCAGAGCAGCTTTGTGTTGCATTAAACGGTTCCCCCCGGCAGGAAGCTGCATTTCAACATCCACCTGGTTTCATTTTTTGCCTTTTTCTCCTTTACCTACTAGATGGCGCCTGCACGACAGGCTGGGGG
>NW_010432550.1:3699-4059 GCF_000710305.1 Buceros rhinoceros silvestris | reverse complement strand
TCATTTTTTGTCTTTTTCCCCTTCCCCTACTAGATGGCGCCTGCACGACAGGCGGGGAGGAGTCCGCCAGCACCAGCGTGGAGCATCTCCACCAGGTCTCTTCCGTGAAGGACTGATAAATGACATTTTTTCTCCGAAAAGTGAGGCAGCTGCAAAAGTGATAACCTGCCAGGAGCTGATTAGCAGCAGGAAGCCGTTTGCTGGTAGCAACGCATTCGCTGTGCTTTCCCACCGACTTCCCCAGCGGATGCTGCCAGACCCCCAGGAGGGCACAGTGCCCAGCCAGAAGCAGAATCTGGGTGCATAAGCCCCTGGTGTGAATAAGCCCTGTACAGACACTTCCAGCCTGAGCACCCTCCT
>NW_010432550.1:2239-3581 GCF_000710305.1 Buceros rhinoceros silvestris | reverse complement strand
CTGACCTCCCTGGCCATGCTGCCAGGGTGCTCAGGAGGATGCTCAGGCTAGAAGTGTCTGGCATGGCTGTGCAGTCACCCACACATGGACACATCTCACCCCAGCCGCCTGGTCGAAAACCCAGGCATTTCACTGATGTTTCTGGATCATCTGTGGGAGACACGCAGCTGGTGGCAGGAAGCAGGCAATCAGCATGGGTGCAGACCCCCATGGACTCCTCACGCCATACAGACACCGTGTCCTCACACAGCCCTCAGCTGGGGAGGAGGGCTCTGGGGGTACAGCCCATCCCACTGTACCTGGGATACTCTGGGAAGGACATGTCAGTGCTTTGTCCTGCCTGCAACCCGTCTACTCCCTCCTTGCAGCTCTGTGAGGATACAGGCAGCTCTGTCGCCAGCGCCGTCAGGATTCAGCAGCCAGTACCTCCAGATAATCCCAGCAGAGTTGAGGGCAACACGAGCTACTACTTCTTCACCCAGAAAAGATACTGTTTGCCCAGCTCTGGCTTCACAAAGCTATTGTGGCTCCCCCTGTGCCCATTTTTGCAGCCCCCAGATCATTTCCCCTGCACATGCTCTGTTTCACAACCACACCGAATTCACTTCTGGCCCCCGCTTGCTGGCAATAATTAACCAGGCGTTATCAATTCCATTGCTCCTGCATTGTACATGCACCTTTGCAGCCTCTTGGCTCCTTTCTGGGCTCAGTGGTTTCAGCACTGCCAGGCCACGAGCCAGTCCGGAGCACTGTGTCAGCAACCCCGCCTGATGCTCCTGTTGTCCTTATAAGCCAATTTCCCAAACCAAACCACACCGCCGGACCCCAAGAAAGCAGCTGCCAGCCCAAAACGCCGCTCTGGAAAGGCCAGAAGAGGAGCTGTGTTTACTGCCCGCTCTGCCAGATAAGTTTGGTTTGACAACAGTGAGTTGGCCGAAGGTGGAGTCATTCCTTTGCTGTGACATTGCAGGTAGCAGGGTGAGATGGTGTCCCCGAGCTCTGCTTTTGTCCCAGTATATGCTCAGGTGCAGCCACTGCTGCCCAGTGCTGCTGCATTCTCCGTGGCCTCCAGGGTACAGCAGCTCTTGTGCTGGCAGGTACACATCTGTGATGCACTCAAGGGAGGTGGTGAGGGGAAAGTGGCACAGTGGGGCTTGGGAACTGCCTTGGTGTCTGGGCATGCCCTGGGACAGAGGAGGACCGCCTATCTTATTGATCAGGTTTGGCGTACGAGGCGAGCGGGCCCGATTCACCCCTCTACATGGCCACCTTGGATGGCTTAAGCATCCCAGCAAGAGCCCCCAGACACAGAGTGGGAGGTGGGGGCTCCCCATGGCTCCCT
>NW_010432550.1:0-2148 GCF_000710305.1 Buceros rhinoceros silvestris | reverse complement strand
GCGCCCCTGCCCCACCAGCCGGGTCCTGCCAAGGTTCGTCTGCTTGCCCATGACACACTGTGCTGGCACATGGGCCCCGGTGGAGCCTGCCAGCCCCAGACCTGAGCAGATCCAAAGCAACTGCCCGGCCCCACAGGGTGGAAGGATGGGGAGGAGGGGGCACAGGTGGCACCATGGCTGAGGGGATGGTGGGGGCATGGCCAGCTGGGCATGGGGGCACAGATGGTGCTGCCAGCGAGCCGCAGCTCCAACCACCAAGTGAAGGGCTAGGAAAAGTGACTGCTGGGAGAAGAAGGGTCCAGCTGACACAGGGAAAACCCTTGCGCAGAACCAGCAAGAAGCAGCAGGGGAAAAAACAAATAAATACGCAGAAACACTTGCCAAGTCCCGCATGAGCCCAGCACATCGGGTATCTCTGGGTAGAAGAGAAATGAAACCACCTTGCAAGCCCACATCAGGTCACCTCATCAGAAAGACAGTTCCCAAGGGCATTTTTTGAGCAACGAATGGAGGCTTTAGCTACCTACGGAGACGGCTGCAGGGAAAATGGAGTTGCAAGACTCAAACTATCCAGTAAACGGGTGGCCTGGGCAGGGCTGGCCGTGGGTTTGAGAAGAGGAAGGCAGGTATAAAATGGATGTTCATTTTGAGGCGCTTCTTTGTGACAGAAAGGTGGAAAGCAGAGCATATTTTGGTGAGAATGGTGGGGAAAAAATCTCAAAAAAAATTTATTTCGGTGCTTCAGGGTAAAGGAACCCCAGAGGTCTGGTCATTACCCAAGGAAATGACCACCAACCGCTAACAGTAGCCTTGTCCCATGCAAGGGAAAGGTACAGAGTGAGACCCAGACAGTGCAACCACAGCTTTAGAGGGACCTGAAAGATCAAAGAGTAACCATGTAAAACGAACTGTGATGACCGAAGCAAACAAGGCAATGGCCACAGGTTCTATAAATAAATTAAAAGGTAAAAATTTGTCCTTTATATAATGTGGGAGTGCAGGTAACGAGATTGAGAAAGCACAGGGGAGTTCAACCATTCCTTTCCTTCTGTCTCCTCAGAGTGCTGATGGTGGCACATAAATTAAGCATCAGGAAGATACACGAGGAGGGAGAGGACACAACAGGGGAGAAAGAGGTGTGAAGTAATCTGGGTCTCTCAGCTGCATTCAGTCACAGATGGACTGCACAGAGGCAAGAACATCCCAATGATCCTCCTTCTCCCAACCATGCCAACAGGTTTTCTCACCTGTCCTGTATTCCCCATGAGGGAACTCGTGGCATCTCAAAGTTTGCAGCTCGAACATCTCTACCCTCTGAAGCTTTCTCTTACCCAAGGCTCAGCCACTGGAATCCACCAGTGCGAGCTTTGCCCAGCAATCCCACATCTTCGCTGCAGCCACCCCGTATCAGCAGGTTTCTGCATCCCTCACCCCATGGATGTGATGTGAGACGGGATATGACAGGCAGTGGATATCCCCTGAGCTGAGACAGCCCTCACTGGCAACTGGCCCCACTTCGAGGCAGCTTAGAGGCGGGAGGGCCTTGGGGGACACACCTGTGCAGGACAACAATGAGAATGGGCTGAGATGCTTATAATCATGGTTTGCCCAGGAGAGGGGCAAGAAGCTGGGCTTGTTTCATCCCAGGAACACACATCCCACACTCAAGGTGGGCACGAGGGCAGTTGGTCAAGATCAGAACATTAAGAAAACCCTCCTAACTGCAGAGGCAGCAAAGCACATCAGGCTCAGTTCAGAGGGGCTGCACATCTCTCCATGCAGGCTCCAAAACCAGATCGCACCAGCATGTCCCCAGCTCTGCCATAGTTCAGGGATGGATGAGACAATACCTTCGGGTCCCTTCCCTGCATGCTCCCCTCATGAGTGAGTGAACCAAAGCTCCAGAGGGATTTTTTAAAAATCCCTGCGTTTTTGACCCGTGGTTTTTTTTTTTTTTTGCCTGAATATACTACTTTTAGTACCAGCTCTCCTCAGCCTAACAGCGCGCTGCTGCTGATCCACCAGAGCGGAGCCGAGCCGGGCAGCTGCCTGAGGGGTGGTTGCAACAGGACAGCTCCGCGCAGTGCGAGGGTAGGAACTGTTATCTGCTCCACGCCGGGTGCCACAGCTTTTAAGCGCAAGTGCGCA
>NW_010432549.1:29717-31714 GCF_000710305.1 Buceros rhinoceros silvestris | reverse complement strand
TTTGGTGAGACTTTCGCTCGTTTCTCACAATGGTACACTTGAATTATAGCTAGTATGTTAATTGTATTTTTCTTTGCATCTAAAACTAATAGTTAATGAGACTGATAGAACACAGATAACATTTTTCTTGGGCAATTTGCAAACTTGTAATTCTGCTTACATTCCATATGCCTTTGTCCCTATTCTGCAATTATAAGACTAACCAGATTTACTTTTACTTTTAAATCACAACATTCTATCGGCAGTGGTGGCATTAAGTCATCAGAAATCTGCCACAGGGCTAAGAAGTGTAAGAGCAAAAGAGGGAGTGAGGCCACATCTTGAGTTCTGTGTTTAGTTTTGGGCTCCTCACTTCAAGAAGGAAATTGAGCTGCCGGAGCGTGTTCAGAGAAGGGCAGCAAAGCTGGTGAAGGGTCTGGAGGGCAAGTTTTATGAGGAGCAGCTGATGGAACTGGGGTTGTTTAATCTGGAGAAAAAGAGATTCAGAGGGGACCTCATTACTCTCTACAACTACCTGAAAGAAGGTTGTAGAGAGGTGGGGCTTGGTCTCTTCTCCCATGTGACAGGACGAGAGGAAATGGCCTTAAGTTGTGCCAGGGGAGATCTAGGTTACATCTTCTTTACAGAGAGGGTTGTCAAGCATTTGAATGGGTTTGCCCAGGAAGGTGGTGGAGTCCCCATCCCTGGAAGTGTTTAAAAGATGTGTAGATGTGGTGCTGAGGAACATGGCTTAGGGACCCTGGCAGTGCAGGGTGTATGGTTCGACTTGATGATCTTAAAGATCTCTTCCAACCAGATGATTCTATAATGCTATGACACACTTCATGATCTTGTTTCATTTTTAAAGTCTCCTGTTTTGAATTATGGTCTTGCTTACTGCTGTTTTTTTAATTCTTTAGTTTTTCTTTGGCTGCTGAAAATCATGTATAAATAATTATCCTTGCTGTTTTTCTCCTAGAAAACAAAATTCAAGGAAGACTAACCCCTTGCCATACCAGATTTTTAGTTTTCAGAGGAGAAACCAGGCATATATTTTAATTGACTAAGTGAGGTGAAGGGAGCTTTTTGTCATATGGCATGAGTGTGCTTGCTCTTTTTTCTGTAGCAAATGATGTTGACAGTGTGAAAGAAAGTGTAACTTGCCCTGCAGTTTATCTCATACTGTGAAATTCACCTCGGAAACAACTGACTGGCAGAGTTGTATTTTTCTCTGAACATGGCCAGCTTCTGAAACATGTTTGAATAGAATTATAAGCCTGGATGGCATACCTCTAACATATGAAACACACACATGTATGCAAGCGGAGTTTAACAAGTACCTCTGGCAGCAACTGCACTAGCTTAAGACTTACCAGCCTAATTTTCTCCTTGCTACATCACTATTTTCCCTCCCCCTACTCTCTGCTGTGCCAATAAACTATTTGAAGATCTGCATGATAAACCAGATACAGAAACTGATCAAAGTAACTTGTCAAAAAATCATGTGTATCAGAAATCATTGCCCTTCAAATACTTTTGTCAATATAGTGTCAATACCTGGTACTTGAAATTGCACCATTTTAAGCTTCCCAACACCAGACAGAAACCACACAAAATTACAGCATAAAAGAGCGGATGTTTTTATTGACTTATTCTGCAGGTTTAGATTTGCCTCCAAATTTACACCGGATCAGTACCTTGTCTGCACTCCGTTCAAGAGCGCCTGTCCTTTGGCAGGAAGCCAGCACAGCTTCACTTCACGGGGCGGTCTGAGAGAAACGACTGCCGCAGACAGAACGCCGACCGCTGCCTTACGCGGGAGCTGAGACTTGTCGGCACCCCCCGGCTCCGCCCCACACCAGGTCTCGGGGAATAGCGGAGCTGGTCTTCCAGGTCCCCTCCTGCCGGCATCAACACACCACACCACACCACACCACAACGACACGACACGACACGACACGACACGACACGACACGACACGACACGACACCACACGACACACCACCACCACACTAACC
>NW_010432549.1:29300-29543 GCF_000710305.1 Buceros rhinoceros silvestris | reverse complement strand
GGCATCACGTGGGGAGTCCCGTTAGCCCTGCCGCCACCACTCACTGATTGGCCTAACCGCCGGGCGGTGCCCGAGTCTCATTGGCATAAGCGGGGCGCCCGGCCGTTCCGCGCTGATTTCATAGGCGCAGGTGCGGAAGCTGTCGTTGCTTGCGCCTCGGTGCCTCCGTAGCTGGTCGCCCCCATGGCCGACCTGGAGCTCTCCGGGATTCAGCAACCGCCAGTGGCTGGGCCCCGCAACGGC
>NW_010432549.1:19382-29151 GCF_000710305.1 Buceros rhinoceros silvestris | reverse complement strand
ACAAGGGGCCCTGGGGCCGCGTGGGGGAGGATCCTGCCGCCGATTTCCTGGCGAAGCAGGAGAACGAGATCGCGGGCATCGAGAACGACGAGGGCTACAGCATCCTGGAGAGCGGCGAGGTGCCTACAGCTCTGCAGGCTCCCGAGGGCCGCAACTCAGGCACGTGTGGAGGGACGGTGGGCCCCGCTCCCTGCCCCTCTCCTTGGCAGAGGAGCCCTGTGGAGGGAGACGCGGTGCCTGGCTGGTGGGGTGGGGGGGAGAGAGATCCTGGCCTGATGGGGCTTCACAGCTTCCCTTTCTCGGAGGCCCCGTGGCCGGGAGGGGGCCAGGCTCTCGCTTCGGCTTTCTGCCCCGGGTACATGCTGCCTGTGAGCATGGCCTGGCTGACTGGAGATGGTCCCAGGATTAGGTCGGGACTGTGGAGGAATGATGTTTTGGTCGTCCTGTGTGTATTCTGTCTTGTGTTAGTTATTTGCGTGTGCCCTCAAACGGGGTGGTGTCTACAGTTTGTATCTCCTAAGATGCCTGGGTGCACATACTTGCTGGAGTGTAGCTTGTTGAGAGCGCTGCTGAGTAACTCTGATCTCCTCTAATCCAGGAGCCTGCCGGAAAAGAAGATCCACTGAAAGCAGGTTAAGTCTGCATGCTGTGTTCTGCTACTTGTGTTTCTTCAGAGGTGGTGATCTTAGCCTTAAAGTAGGCTAGCAGTTGGGCTAATGTTTAATTTTGCTAAGCCTCTAGCCTTTGTTCCTTGGTAACCTTTGTACTGCCTGTGAGAAAACTGACGCTGCAGAACACACTGTTATGTTCAGAGGAGGGTGGCTATGTATGTTGAGAATGGTATATTAGTGTATTTTCAGTTAGTCTAATGGTAGCTAAAGCAGCTTGAATGAACACTTCTGATTAAGAAAGGTTTAGGGTTTTTAACTGAAGTGTAAGTGGGATGGAGTTGTGAATGTAGGATGATGCTGCAGTTAACTGATGTTTCAACATTCTTGGGAGACTTTGCTTGTACTTGTCACTAGGTTAACAGGGACATATGTGCTCTTATGTGACATTCCTTTGTCACTTCTGGAAGATGCCACTTTTCTTCTAAGTTGAATAACTTTTCTCCCCAGTTCAGTGTTGGAACATCTTTAGACTTAAGTCATCATTATGGCACCTGATTTCTGAAATTACCGGCCTATCTTATGTATGAGGATGCTGGTTCATGATGTCTCTTGGAATAAAGCTCAGCTGGATAAACTGAGTGATGGAGACCTGCTGCTTCCACTACGTATTTAGTGGTAGTGCAGCCCTTAGTGTAAGCTCATTCACAAAGTTCAAAACATATGGACTACATACTTCCTGTAAAAAGGATGTTAACAGGGGAGTAACTGCTCAAGCACTAGAACACGAGGATAATCATTATCAGAACACCATCTTGTTTCGACATCTGTCATAACTTGACTTCTGTATTCTCCGTATAGTGCAGAAACAGACACAGTGGACCCTTCCCCTCTTACTTTCAGAAGTCTCAGATAAGTATTATGCCTTGTATGGTCTTTACATTCTAAACAGACTCTGGAACATTGAAGTACGTCTGTGAGGACTATTTCTTTGAGAAAATTCTGTCACTGGCCTTTCTGACGAGGTGTTAGGACCAACTAGATCCGTACCTTCTCCGCATGCATGCAATGTGGCTATCGTAGAGTGATTTCTTGTCAGAAAATTGCCTTGTTAAATACCTCTAGACTGGCTTGATATGTAAAGGTAGTTCTTGAGCTGTTTTTTCAAGTCACTTAAGTTCACTTGTCTTGGAATGCAAAACTGTTATTGGAGAATTTCCTGTAGAAAGAAGGTAATAAACTAATGAATATGATAATATGATCTAAGTCTGGAAAGTCTAGATGTGACCGGTATGTTGTCTTGCTTTCTTATATGCACTGGCATTGCATTTATTCTCTGGCCTGTTACATAAGCATAGCAGATTGTGTTTCTGGACTTCTGGTGGTCCCATTTTTTAACAGAACATCCTCTTATTGACTATCAGAGCCTGTACTTAGTCCTTCTTTGTTGAAAAGTGTGGACTGCAGCAGTGCAAGATGTACTGATTCGGGCATGGTGGCAAATGATCTAACAACTTTTGTTGCCATTTGAGTTCAAAATTTCTTAGGTGATCACTATCCTAACCAGTATCAAATAACTCGCATATCTTGTGCATATTAATTTATTGAATGGTTTTGTAATTAAGTTAAATGGGAGAATGGAAATTTCTTCTTGAAATAAACACAAATTGTTATGTAAATCCTTAAGCATCTTGATCAGATTTTTGGATTTACTTTTTTAACTGTAATATTTTTGAACTCCTTATTTACAGGTGTGTTGGATAAATTTTCTTTCTAAATACTGGGTGCAAAGTCCTCACTCAGGCAACTCTCAACTGAAGCTTGAAGATTTTAACTTCAATAGTTAAAAAGTAAGAAGCAGCAACCAACTTCTTGAAATAAACTTGCACGAAACATGGTGTATCATACAACAAAAATATTAAAATTGCAGCCTCTTGAAGAAAGCATAGACAAAAAACATGGACAGTAGTGAACTCTGAACTGTAAATATCAGGAAATTGATACTACCCTATATTTCTGTTAATTGTAGTAATGGTGGATGCTGAATGAGTATGGGGGAAAATGAGAGATTGTGGCCAAGCTGACATCTTGTTCAGCATCACTTCATATCGCTGTGATCAGGATTCGGATGCTGAACTGAACCAATAGGCCATTTGTTATGCAAATTATTTGTTATGGCCAGTAGGCCATTTATTATGCAAATAAACTGTTCAGGCTTCATGAGCGTGTGAAAACTAATCGTACTTCCCTCAAAAGATGGAGCATAAGCACTGCTTCAAAAAACAAAGAACTGTATAAATCAAGTAATACAGCAGTATTTTCTAGTTACTCATAACCTGGTCTTCTATGAGATTTCCCTTTCAGTGCTAAATCAATGCCTGCATCTATTTATGGCCAAATTATTCAGTTCTCTCTGGTTTGACAATATGTGATCTTCACGTGATAGCAGTTCACTTGCTGTGTCCCCTGAACGGGAGAAAGTGAGATCAGGTTCAAGTGTGTGACTTCTAGAAGCTGTACATCAATGTAAAAACCTTGTGACAGCCTAAGTAGCTTCATATGGAGGTGACATTCAAAGCCAAGTTCTGTGTTAACAGTCATGGTAATACACACAAGTTTGATGCAGACTGCCTTATCTCAAACATTGCCTTCACAGTTTTAAGCCCTGTCATTTTTATATGAACTTGAACAATTGATGTTTCTCCAGCTTCGGAGGAGGCTCATGACCCTCTTTAGCAATTGAGAAACTTAATTGCATTTGGTGGTTTGTCCATAAACCACATTTAATAGCCTTTCAGGGACTGAATATCAATTAGCTTGAAAATGATTCAGGAAAGAATTGTTTCCTTCTATCTGTCTAGTTAGCATGACAGACAGAGTTAGCTGTTTATGAGTACTGATTTTTTTTTCTTAATTGTTTGAACAGCTATTGTTCTGGATTTTGCTGTGCAGTTGAGTATCTTGAGGCCTCAGAGCACCTAAAGGTAGCACTGAGAACTGTGTAATAAAGGGTGATACTGTTTAACTTGTATTTGCTGTCTCATGGTGATCCTGCATTATTCTGAAGCTCATGGCAGAAAACCCTGTTTTTCTGTTAACAAGGGAATACTATATCTACTGGGAAATTACAGAAGCTCTTATGGCACAGCATTATTGCAGAGAGAAAGATGTGGTCTAGTACTAACCCATTTAATATATTGAAAATGAGGGGACTAATGGTTTTTGGTTTGACAGGAGGTTAGAACTAAAACACGGGAAAGAAGAGCTCTTGCTGACCTTTATTGTGCACATGGGCATGAGAATGAGTAATGGCTGGAAAAACTAATTCTTCCTCTTCCTTTCTAAAACTTCAGAGACAATTCTTGTTTCTCACCCTCCTATAGATGAGAGGTAAGGGAAGGGGAAGCCTGATATGTACCCAAAAGAAAAAGGATGGAAGCTAGGCCTTGAGCGGTGCGGTTGATTAACCTTATGCCAAATATATTGAACTTAGTTATATTCTTCTGTTGCTTTAGCTATAGCTTCTAGTTCACTCCAAGTAGCAATGAAGAAGTAGAGTACTTACTGTTCAAAAGAGGTGCTTAAGGTAGGCTGTAGGAGTGTCAATATATGGTCATACTGAAGTTAATTCCTGCATGAAGATACTGCCAAAGCATAGCTGAATGGGAATATCTCAGGAAGAACTAATCCATGCGTTAGGAAATAGTTGGACTTGTTAGAAGGTCTACCTTGGCTGTGTCCTGTAACTATTCTGATAGTTGTCTTTTGCATTGAGAGCGGGACTTCAGAGCCGCTACTGAATAAGGCTAAGCAAGCTTCCTTTTATTCCAAGTAGTACTGAGTCTGGTATCAATGCAGGTAGCTTCCTTCAGAGTAGTTGATCATCATCATGAAAAGCCTCTGGAGACAAACATTAACTTGTAGGACTGAAGTGGTGAATCTTCAAGCTACCTAACTCTTTCTTTTATAAGTACATGTGAAAAAGGCACTGATTCTAGCTGTTTCTGGCAAGCTTAGCTGTTGTTTCTCTCCTGTGAATGCAAAGTAGCTGATATGGCTTATCTTCTCCAAACCCTTCCAGACCCTTAAAAGCTATCTGGGTTGCTGGTTGCATTATTACCCTATTGTCAGCATGTGTTACAGAACTGTAAATGTTTGGACATATTCTTTGCAACAGTGTCTGTAGAAATAAAGCTTTAAGTCCAGAAGCAAACTCACAAGTTTCTAAATGTGCAATGTTAACTTCAGTAACTTCAAGACTCAATATTGTGGTAGAATTGGATGGACTCGGAAGCCATTAGAGACCTCTCATTGCTCATGGCTAAAGAAGATATGGTGACAGCAGTAAATATTTAGGCTTTTTCTTTGGGAAGTGAGGTATGAGATTGTTATCCTCAGAAATATGCTATCTCATACACAACTAGCTCATATACAACACATACATTACTGATGTGAGGGCTGGCGAGCTAATAGTTTTTTCTAGACTTCATACTGAATTATACAAACACTGAGACTGGAGAGCTTGAATGACAGAATATTTGACTATTGGTCTTGTTTCAGTTAACATTTGTTTTGGCATATGACAGCAGGCTGGTGCAGTGCAATTTCCTCTTCTGCTTGCAGTATGCTCAGTTATGCTGACTCTGCATCTTAATCACAAGTTATGGGGTGCTTAAAACAGAGGAGCAGTTTGTTTTAATATTTTTTAATGCTTCTAACCTGAGTGGCCTCTGGAAAAACTTAGCTCTGCGTCAGTTAATGGCTGTTTCTATGTAGAAGAAAAGTGGTCCTAAGTCAAACACATATCTTTTACCTCAGCTGCAACCCTGAGCAAAGATGTTATTCATTTTACCTTAACCCGTCAGCCTGAGTACTGAAGAACCTTAATGAATGTTTTTTGTTGTAACAAGAAAACTTAATCATATTATCACAGTTCTTGGAAAACTCTTTAAGACTTATTAGCCCTCTCACTCAGCTGGTGAGTCAGTGCTTCCCAAGGAGTGTCTCTCATGAAACAACTGCCTTCCTTCTGGAGATGAGAATGACATATTTTTAAAGGCTGGCTTCTCTTGGGTGTTGAAGCAATAAACTTGTGTCTCCAGTTTGACTGTCTGAATGTGTGAATTGCTCTCTGCTCTCCCAAGTCAGGCAGAGTGGGCAGATGACTTACTCAAGCTGTTAATGTCAATATGGGTTATAGATCCTGGCTTAGCTCTAATTCCAGCCCTGCTGAAGCAAGATGAACAGCTGCAGCATGCACCTGTAGTGCATGTGTGCTTAAATCAAAGACAGGACAGTGAAGTGTCAGCATGTTTTATTTGTGGGCTTTGGTCTTGATAAACCTATTTAGCAGAACTGTTAATTGTAGCTGTAACTGCCCAAGTCAGTGTGTGTGAGTGACTCTAACAAATCTGCTTTGAGGCAGTTTCCAGGCTGATGCGCAGGGTAGTTACTGTGAAGCAGACAGATGCTTTGTGCCTCTCGGACTGGATCTTTTTGGCTTCTGTAATTTGCAGAAGAGTAGCAATCGGGCATAGTAGCTAGCATCTTTCAGATATAGGGGTCTAGTTATAAAATACTAGGTTTTCATAACAGAAAAGCTAGTATTCTTAAGTCTTCCTCTACTGAAGCTAATACTCATGTTCTTGCAGAGTAGTATCTTCCCACTTAAGTACTATGTTTTAACTGATTAGGTCCTCTATCTAATACAGTTAATGATTGCTATTCAGGGCTAAGGGATAAGGACTTAATACTTGCCTAGTTTCCTGATAAAGGAATATGAAGAGCTTCCTGTGTGTATTAACACTGCTAGTGTGAAAGTGGGGCATGCATAACCACAGAGAAATAGATTATAGTGGCATAATGCTTTTAGTTTTAAGTGCATTAGCTATATAAGGAGGTGGTACAAAATAACTTGATTTTCTGCTTACTTTCATGCAGCTCTTTTTTCATAAAAGAGTATATTAACATGGCTGAAACACTTCTGTGTGAAAAGTTTATCCATGGTAGTGTTATGGGTGAGAGAAAGGTAGTAACATGACTTGTTATATCAAGCATGCAGATATTACGTAGCACTCTTCCAGAGAGATGCCTTGCTGAAATTTAGTAGTTGTTGAAAATCTTAGTGTGTTTTTAAATCTCCAGTCTACATAATAGTTTTACAAACTCAAATATTGGTCTTACAATGGACATACGTTCCTTATGACTGTATTAATACAGCTGTAATTATTCTTTAATAAGAAGAAATATTAGGCTTCTGTGGCAAAGATTCTAAGCTGATCCTGTTCCTGAGTCTTTACTGCCAGTATCACTTCAGAAGGAATAGTACTGCAGCTGAAGTAGGAAGCTATCAAACACGTCATCACAGAAGGCAGCAGAAAGGTGACCTTGCATGTAATGTTAGCTATATATTTTGAGCTGATAAGAAATTAAGAGGTAACCAAACTGGGTAACAAACTAAGTTTGTTAGTTTGCAAGATTGTTAATATTCCAAGTATAAACAGCAAGAGTCCTGCTTCTTAACTTCTGAGCAGTTGTCTAGTAGTCAGCTTTTAAGACAGGGAGGAGCGAGTGGGGAGTATGTTTAGAAAACTTCCTGTAGCAGCTTCTCAGCAGTATCAGCTCTGCTGTTTATGTTGTCTGAAGCATGATCTCATAATGAAGAAATGGCCTTTGATACTGGTTCTTCAGAATAATTGCTTATTTGGTTTTTTGTGCCTATTTGGAAAAGTGCAGAGATAAGGAAGTGATCCTGCACTTCTGATCCCCCCCACATACTGAGGGTATCAAGTACCACTCATTTATGTAACTGCCACATTAGATACCCCTGTAAGGCTTTCCATACATGTTACTGAATTCTGTAAATTGGGCTGTTCTGTCTTTTCTCAAATGGTTAAACTAAAGTCACTTCTTTACAGGTGCTGTTGGAGTGGTTAATGGAGATGTCTATCAGGTAAGATGGAAGTATTCTGTACTTAGAATGTGATGTTCTACTCTGAAACTTTACCTTAATCTAGACTTAACAGTTTCCATTTCTTGTCTCTAATGTACTTCTATCTCACCTCTGAAGAGGAACTTCTATTCTGATAGCTCATCTCAAAGCTGTTGATGCTCTTACTATTACCCTCCTCTGAACTTAAAGACAACTTAAAGCAGCAGTCCATTTTGATCTATGGCTTCATAGGGCATAACCACTGTAAGCAGACTGACAGGCTCTGTGGTACATCTTGATGTTGACTTCCCACTGGCTAATAAGCTGAAAGCATGCTCTTGACTGCCTAGTTCAAAGCCGAGTTTCCTAAATTACTTGTACTTCAGAACAATTCATGTGTCCTGGTTGTCTTACCAAGATTGGTCATAAAAGGAGCTGACTGAAATCATTGTACACTTCTTAGTGACATAGTTACATGAAATTAAGCTGCTGCCCAAATAGCTTAATCACAGTATGAAAGCATGTTAGTCAGTCATGGTAATGACAAAATAAAGTGATACATGCTTTATTTGTATCAGGGAGGAATGAGGCATGCTAAGGCAATCACTGTGCCCTAAATGAATTTCACATCAGTTTAGCTAAGGCATTGTCTTGGTCTAGTTTCAGAGTTGGCTGGATAGACCTGATTAAATGAATCCTTGAAGGGGGCTGCACATGAGCTACTTCTGCACAGAGTTTTAAATGAACACTGAGCTTTGCAGAGACAAACAGCTTTCACCGCTCCTAATATTTTTATATTCTCCTCATTGCTGTGAAATTGATGTGAAAACTGTATCTTGTTGGCTCTTCATGTTTCTATACTGCAGAAGGTAGATGTAATGTCTTGATTTCATGTTAGTAATTCTAAGTGCTTTAATTAATAGAGCTTCCTCTTAAGGAGGAAGAACAGACTGAATTGGTTATATGTAACTTTTGTCTTAGCTACTTGTAACTAGTTCGGACCTGCAACTGACCAGTTTTTGTTTCGGATTGCATGTGAAGCTTGGTGCTGTTGCAGCAGCCTAGCTCCTTCTTTGTATTATTCCTTCACAGAGGGCTACAGGAGGTCCAAAAAGGGGCAAGATGCAGCCAAATACATCATTCACTGCAAT
Source organism: Buceros rhinoceros silvestris (assembly GCF_000710305.1). Classification (NCBI taxonomy): domain Eukaryota; kingdom Metazoa; phylum Chordata; class Aves; order Bucerotiformes; family Bucerotidae; genus Buceros; species Buceros rhinoceros. Next base: position 20,461 of record NW_010432549.1, on the reverse strand, counting down.
TCATCTGGTACTATCAGAAGTAGTATTTAGGTTTGATAGTAGCATGGACCAATAAAACTTGCTCAAGTATCCTCTGTGGCAAATAGCACAATATTAATTAATGATAGTCCTTGCAACCCTTTAAGCTATTGTATAGCAAAAAGTATCCTAGTACTCACACTGTTTTGATGTTAAGTGTTGAAATACCTCATTCTAAGCTGCATACAGCAATCCAAATTGTGTAATGTCTTTAAAGAACACTGGCTTTTAAGATCAGTTAAGTTTGCAAATGTTTCTGAAGTAGACAAATAAGTTCCAGAGAATGCTTTAAATTCCTGTGCACAAAACTGTAAAAAGAAAAAAAAAATCGCTTTCAGAGCAATATTTAAGGTGAAATGAACTAGAGGATCTCTAGGCTTACAACTGCTTAATGAGGTGCTAGGCATTGTCTTCTGCTTTCTTCAGGCATAGATCTCTGGCACAGTTTGACTTTCCCAGTAAACTTGAATGTGTTTGATCCCTGATTGCTAGAAGTAGTCCTATATTAATTTTCTTCAGTCTTGCTGTCATTTGTGGGAAGTTGTTTTTCATGTTAATGGTGGAGATGTGGTATAACATCAGATGAATGTCTTATGTGCTCAGTTCAAATAGAGTCTAGTTTTATGTAGTTTGCAGGCAGTTATCTGAAATATTAAGTTATCATGTAAAAATTACGTTCCTATTCCTTCCATTTAAGGAGGGTAATGGTCCAACAGACTCCTGTGCTGCAGTGTCCCAAATAGATCGACTGCAGTCAGAACCAGAGAGCATTCTTAAGTGGAGAGAGGAGCAAAAGGAGCACCTGGAGAAACTTGGTAAGGAAGGTGTTTGTTTCAGTAGTTCTTGCTTGGGAGTAACTTAGTGGTAGCTTCCTGGGCATCAGAATTCTCAACCATGACTTCTGGTTCTTGAGAATCTAATGTGCTTCTTGAGTTTGAGCAGCAAGTCTTTAAGTCTTCCATTAAGCAGACTTAATACTGGTGTAGGAGTCAGCAAGCAATGTTAAGAATATTTATGTGGCCTGGCCTTTACTTATAGATAAGCTGACAGAAAATAAACAG
>NW_010432549.1:18891-19250 GCF_000710305.1 Buceros rhinoceros silvestris | reverse complement strand
AAAGAGTGAATACTGCAGCCATGAGCACTTTTTTCAAAGGATAAAGATTGCTCATTTTATAATTGCTGAGGCCATCTTATTAGATCTTAATAGCTAAGTTTAGTAATGGATCAGTAACTAAACTAAGTACAGCTATCAAATGCAGTGATACCTACCTGTGGGCAGCTTCTAAGAGCCTACAAACTGGTATCCTTTCCACTTACATTAGGGAGGAGGCTTTGCTTGACATTATTAGTACCTTCTATACAATGTGATTCTGGATAAAGCTGAGCCTGTTGCTCCTCTGCTGGGCTAGTTACAGCAGATGAGCTTGTCCTGAACTGTAGGCTGTGTGTAAAAAAAAAAAAAAAAAAAAAAAA
>NW_010432549.1:0-18805 GCF_000710305.1 Buceros rhinoceros silvestris | reverse complement strand
AAAAAAAAAAAAAAGTGTGCTGATTGACAGGCTCCCTCACTTTGTCTAAGCACAGAGGCTTTACTGAGATTTGTTCTAGCACTAGCATAACAAGGTGTTTGTTTTTGAACAGTGTGCAGGACAGCAGACTTAATGAATCTAAATTAGTCTACATCCTAAACTGAAATGGACTGTCACAGTTATGCAGTGCAGGCATTCAGTTTTTCTAATCCTTTGAATGTTCATGTATTTAGTTCTCATGGCCTTGATCAAGAACTCACCTAACCCTTATCAAGCAACTATCTGTGCTAGCGTGCTATCAGCTGAAATGTTAGCAAGATCCAGCTTGAACAAACATGACTTACAATCAATTCTTAACTCTTCAGATGCAAACTCACGAAAGCAAGAAGCAGAATGGAAAGAGAAAGCAATAAAGGAGTTGGAGGAGTGGTATGCAAGGCAAGATGAAAATCTCCAGAAAACAAAAGCCAGCAACAGGTAAGTTTTCTCCATCCAGCTGAAGAACAGTACTGAATATGAAAGTAATGGGGAAGGGAGGATAGAATACGTATGGTGAGTCCTAGGAAACTAGTTCTTCAGATCATTAAAGTAACCTCTCCTACTGAGAAATGAGTCTCCAGTGGTAGACTCTTTTTAAAAATTTCTTACAATCTAGATGAAATGTCCAAGAATAGCAAGAGAAGACATTAGATACAAACCAGAATTACTGAAGATTCCTTAAGACACAAAGTTTGAGTGTGGCCAGAAGAAGTTTTAGTCTGCCTATTTGTTTTCATGCTCCTAGCTGCCCAGGTCTTCAGTGACTGTAACTACATGCCTTGAGACTATCAATCTTACTGTTTACTTTAGAACACATGGAAGTGGCCTTCTAGTTAGTCTTTGCTACAAGTTATTTCATTAGATATCTTAAAACCTTTGGCTGCTGCTTTTGGAAGTGTTCAAGAAATAATCTGACTCAGTTCAGCTAGTGAAGAACTAGCTGCTTTGAATTGTCTAATTATGGGCTCTGGGCCAGAAACTAATGACTTGGCTGTTGGTCTGGTAAGCTCTTACACTTAGAGGTTCCATGGGGAATTTTGACTTCAAGTTATGTAAATGTAAATGTGGTAGTACTGATAGTACCACTTAGATATGACCTAGTGTTGACAGTGTAATTATCAGGGCTGCTTTATACTTTATCTTCAAGCCTGTGGGTCCCCAAAGTTTTGCAACACAATTTTTTGTATCAAAATGGCCATCAGGTTTGTCTTGAGTAAGCAGAGTCATAGGTAGACTCTATTTCTCACTAAAGGAAGAAGACAGGCCTACACTTCCAGCAGTGTTAAGGATTTGACACTTTCATTCATTGAGGTATAGTCTTTGGTTGGGCCAAAGAAGGGAACAGGATTGGCACTCTTCTGTTGGGTGGGCAGAGCTCATGACCCCCATAGCTTTGTGGTCAGTATTTGCGTGCATAGTATACATTCTGGAGCAGGGTCCATTTAACAAGTGTTATGCAGGAATGTTTGGTGTTCTCATCACCCTGGTGAGATCTCTCTCCTAATGGGTATCTGTCAATTGGAAGTAGCCTAGTGCTAACACTGGGACTCTAGTTGTAAACTCGCTGGTCCAAACTTCTACGGTGTAGTAGAGCTTTTGCGTTGCCCCTCTGAATCAATGGCTTAGCTGATACATTCCACGTGGCAGCTGCTTGCTTGTTGCACTAAGTCTAGGTGATACAAAGTTAATGTACTTGTTAAAACTGCCTTCACTATGTACTGTACTTCTCATCCTTATCTCTTTTCTTCTGCCTGCTTGCCTGCCTGTTGGACTACTTGCTACCTAGGCTGGCAGATGAAGCTTTCTACAAACAACCCTTCGCTGACGTGATTGGTTATGTGTATGTTGCTTAACTACTAATTCTGTTAGCTAGTCAGCTAGGTAATGAGAAGGGCCAGAAATAGCACTGAACATCTGAAGGTGACTTTTGAATATTTCAGGGCAGTGTAAGCCAATGTAAGTAAATAGCCTTTACTTTTTGGACTGCATCTGATCTGCAGTGTTAAGTGCAGCTTTCCTATGAGGATCCCATACACTCCGCAATATCCAGCACTTTCAGATTAAGTCATCTAGTGTACATACCACTGGAATTTTGATAATTACTCCAGACATGTAGGGATTTATGGTTGTTTCCAGGCCAGCAAACACTGCTTATCAAGATGTGGTGTGTGGGTTAGTGTCTGCAGTCTCACACAGTGCTGTTTTTTTGTTCTAATTGTTTCTGTAGAGTGAAACACAATGTTTAGTTATGCATTCTCTGTAGTAGGCATTTAGCTTCTGATCCGTGCTCATTTCCCTCCAAAATTAGAAAAATATTCAAGCAATGTTTGCATGTAAAGCTCTGCAAGCCAAGGAAGAAAGGAATCACCTGCCATAAATCAGGGTAGAAGAGGTGCATGCATATAGAAGTAGCATGCTGTTAGAAACCAGATGAAAAGTATAAGAAGGTGGCACTGGAAAAATCAGCATTAGCTGCTGAGAGAAAATTAGGGGCAACTCTGTGCAGACATTTTGCCAGCTGTATGGATCAATGAGAATATAGCCATGTCTTTCAAGCTGCAATGAGTATGCTAGTTTGTGCGGAGTGGGAGGATTGCAATTTTCATTGGCTTGTTCTTGTATTTTAATTCCTTCCCTTAATTTGTAGACTTGAATTGAAAGATGGCTATGTCACAGATAAAGGTGACACTTTTAGAAGGTGTTACAGTAAGCCACAGTGTGGCTAATATTGAAGGTCTAGTGTGGAATTCATTACCTAACTGTAGGTGGATGTAACCCAAAACTTGTGAAATGATGGATTTACAGGTGGTGGTTGACTTCTCTGAAGTCACCTGGAGTTAATGTTTGTTTTTTGCTTTTTAATAAACCCCTTATCTTCATATATCCAATGCAAATGTGCAGAATAAGTGCTACAGAATAGAAGTGGCAGCCTGTTTCCTGAATGTAGGCTAAGCTACTAGTGCATGTTCAGCCAGCTGATCATCTGCATTAAACTCATTCTCATTTTCCGTATCTAACTTAAACTTTTTCTCCTTGTTTCTTTTATTCTCTTCACCTTTGAGCACAAACATAAACCATCCTTGCTACAGCCTAGAACAGTTAAGTAAAAAATCTTCACTGCCCCTTAAAAATGTCATGTTGCATAAAGTAGCAGTGTTGTAGTGTCCCTTGTCTTCAGTGGTGTCTGTAACCTTATCCCTGTGAACAGTGCTGAACCCTCATGGGAGAGTCATCTTCACTGCTTTTTCTGTACTGCTTCTTGGAGTAGGTGGATTTGGTTTATCTCTTGAAGCTTACTGCTCTTTCACTTAAGGCAGCTACCAGGGCCCCACAGTTCATGAAAGCTAGATGCTGGAGTGTTACATGTGGAGTGAAGCAATGCTGTCAGCTGCATAGCAATACCAAAAGGACAGAGCTGGGAAGCCACAGGCACTAACCTGTACATTATGTACAAAGCCTCCTTAGGAGTCTCACGGTGTGAGAAGGGGAAATATGTTTATCCTGCGAGCTGACCTCAAATGAGTCATTCCCTATGCCAAGATATGCTTTAGTCTATAGCACCCACAAGCATGGGATACGTGACTTAAAATTCCTCGATTCATGCTGCTTCACTGCACTGTTGGGAATCATCAGCAGGTAGTTTTATGATGGCCTGTAGGCCTTGGGGCTGATTTAAATCCTCAAATGAAATCTTAAGACATGCTTGCAGGGACTTGTAAATTTCCAGTTGGCAAGTGTCCAATATAAGTCATTGAGTAGCAGCGGCTTAACTGGTGCATTTCTTGTGCATTTCTCCATAAATAAAATACCTCCTTAGGAGCACCTTACTTCCTGGCAGCTTGTGTAGTGACTCCTTAGGCAAAGACTCAATAACTATTCTTAAAACCAGACACCTGTGTTCCAGGATTTTACACAGCAATCCTCTGCAGTGCTTGTGCCAAGCATACTATTGCAACATACTTCCATCTCCAGGGTTGGGGCAGTGAGAGTTTAAATATCCATAGTGTCCACAAACATGCTGAAAGAAACTGCATCCTCGAAGAGGGAAGGAGTGCCTTATATGTTGGGCATTAACGCAAGGTGCATTGCATTGCTTTTAGGGCAGCTGAAGAAGCCTTTGTGAATGATGCAGAAGACATTTTTCCGGGCACTGAATGGGAACGTGTGGCTCAGCTCTGTGACTTTAATCCCAAGTCTAGTAAGCAGGCAAAAGATGTGTCCCGCATGCGCTCAGTCCTCATCTCCCTCAAGCAGGCTCCACTGGTTCGCTGAAGGAAAGCGCAAAGGAAATACTACAAATGTGGTATCTTAACCTTACTCAGAGAAGCTATGTTTGCAGTAATTGGATTGTTTCAATTTTTTTGATCAAACCTCATTATGTATCTAGAGCTGATCATTGTATGACTGCATGTTCTTCCTCATGTTTCCTTTCTGTCTGAAATGGGAGAACCTCCAAAACTGTAGTCTCTGTGCTATTGTGCACTGAGGTGTCAATTCCCATGTTACTGATATTAAAGATACTGATATTAAAGATTTGTTAAACAGCAAAATGTGTTGACTTTGGATGAATTGAGAAGGTCTCCTCCTCCCTTTGAACAAGGGGTCTTTGAATGGAGTGTGAGTGAACTTTTCTTTTAGTTGCTAGTGATTTCACCTTGCTGGTGACTGCAGTGCTCCTGGTCTCTTGAGAGGCTGTCCTGCTTGTCTCTATAAGCTTTCTTAAAGCTCTTGAGAGCTTTAGTTTAAAAACTACTTTCCTATGCAGTTTATCACACAAGATAGAAGCTCTAGGAAACTGGAGCAGTGGGCTTGTTAAGGAGCTACTTCTAGTGGAACTGAGGACAGTGACTTCTGCAGGTAAGCAGTGCTATGTAATTTTCTGTTGTCACTCCAGCTGCAGATCTTAGGCTAAAAATACAGTATAGGGCACTGAATAGTTAAAGGCTTTGATATTCTGCTGCATATTCTATTCTGCCATGCTGTACTCAAAGTTTGGTTGTGCAGATGTTGTTAAGGTGTTTTTGAACGGTGTCCTTGTCCTTACTAACTCTTCCAGACACTTTTTCCCACCAGGGTGGTGGACTGGATTTCTTGAGCAAGGAAGAGAAGACTTGCTCTTACTGCTGCTCATCTGCTGAGTTGGAGCTTTGTCTGCCAAAGTGGTCGAATGTGCAACAAACTGATTAAAAAAACCTTTGTTCTGCTGCTTTCTTGGCTCTCTAACCTCACCCCGCATTCACAGGGGCTGTATTCCAGCCTTGATCTGGTAAGATTTACCTTAGCTATCTTGTAACAATGGTCTGTTTTGTCTCATACATTATTTCACCTTTCTATCAAAGATACAGTAGCTTAACTAGTGTGTAGCAGAATTACTTTTAATACCTTTTGTGTACGAGCTGGAAGGTTAGTTCAGGCAGTTTGAAGAGGGCTGCAGATGCAGATTAAAATTTAGTAAGGTTCAGGGAGCTGCCGCACAGCAACTGTCTTAGTAGCAGCTGTGCTCCTTTGGTGGATCATATATTGAATAGATGCTTGCCAATCAGCCTTCAGTAGTTAAACTGTACCTTACTGAGGTCTACAGTGACTGGAGCTATTCTAATGTTTCTAGGTGTCTTCATAAACTACTGATGAGTGGAGATGAAAATGAAAGTAGACTACAGGTCTGGAAACCTAATTCCATGGAAGATTAAAGGAGCAAAAGTATTTTTTCTGAGCTGCACAGAGATACCACAGGTGAATTTAATAGGACCAAAGCACAGAGCAAGTCCATAGAATACTGGTACTCAATGCTAGCCTTGACTAATTATGCATTCACCTTGACTGAAAACTTCCTTTCTTCTACTTACCCCAAAGATGTACAAAAAATGGCTTCTAAAATGACTGGTAATTTAACAAAGAAAGCTCTGTCGCATTAAATATACAAAGTTTAAAATGTTAATTTGAATTTACTGGAATTTGAAAGACCAGCACACTAAAGGAATTCTTGCACACTGAGTCATGGAACTGATTAATCGCCTTGTCCTGTCTCAGTAGGACATTTTATCTGGGCTAATGGCATGGTTTTGAGCTGCAATCAAAGAAAATGGGCAAAGACTCAAATTTCAGGTCAAAGCAATGTTACAGAAGTTAAAGCAGAGTTTTATAAACTGGGTTTGCAGGGGCTAACAATGTGTCTGGATGTTTTTTGTGTATACCATGTGGCTTACCAACGGTTCTGTGGGTTTTGCTTACCTCCTCTAGCTGTTGTGCAGAGATTTTGTAGATTGTCTTGTCTGCTTTAGTTTTATATTCAAGTATGCTAGCTCACTGTCTCCCCTCTTACCTCCTATATCAGTGCTATCACAGAAAGGCTGAGGTTGGAAGGGACCTCTGGAAGTCATCTGTACCCACCCCCATGCTCAAGCAGGGCCATCTAGACCTCGATGCTCTAGCCAGTGTCGTGTCTAGACAACTTCTGAAGATCTCCAAGGAGGGAGACTCTACAACCTTTTTGGACAACCTGTGCCAGCGTTTGGTCACCTTCACAGTGAAAAAGTGTTTCCTGATGCTCAGGAGAAATCCTGAATCTCCTGTGTTTAAATATGTGCCTATTGCCTCTTGTCCTGTAACTGGACACCACTGAAGAGAATCTGGCTTTGTCGTCTTTGCACCCTGCTGCCAGATATTTGTACACATTGATGCCTCCTCTGAGCCTTCTCCAGGCTGAACAGTCCGAGCTCTCTCAACCTTTCCTCATAGCAGAGGAGCTCTAGTTGTTAATCATCTTTGTGTCCTCTCCTGGACTCTCTCCAGTATGTCCATGTCTCTCTTGTGCTGGGGAGTCCAGAACTGCTCACAGGACTGAGGGTGTGGCCTCCTCAGTGGTGTGGCTACCAGTGGTTACCAGTGGTGTGGTTACCAGTGCTCTACTCAGACTTTGTGTTATTCTGAGAATTATTTTAGATACTTGTGACACTGAGCAGAATAATACTCAGCTTTACTGGGGCCAATCCAAGCACTTGTCTGTGCTTCTGAATACTGACTTGCTTCCTTCAGATGTCAACATCTGTCACTTTGCTTTGTGACTTCACATGAGAATGTGCTACCTCTAGGTCCTAGTTGAGTGTACTGATTCCTCTTTTTACTTGCCTTAAATTCCCTCTGTTGCCGCTTGTCTCCATAGTGTGTAGCTGATGCAGAAAACTGTTAGTGGAATCTGGGAAAAAACCTGGACATTGTACCCTTCAAACAAAATCCCAGGTGCATGTTCACAAGGATCTCATGCAGCACTGAGAAGCTGCTGACTCCTCCGAATACACCCTGGTATAGAAAATGTTTTGTTTAGCTTTGATAGGTGGCAGCCAGCACCCAGCCTGTGTAAAATGATAATGAATATTCATAGAGAAAAAGGGGGATGGAGCGAAAGGTCATGGGTTCACTAAAAAGCAGGGAGCCTGGAAATGACAGCTCTGCACCTTTGTCCTCTTAGCCCGAGGAATATGGGTAGCAGTTTTAAGAAGCCATGAGCCAGCATGCTATGGCTTGCCTTGTTTTGTGTTGGTGGGGTTTTTCTGAGCAGCTGGTGGAGAAGGAATTGTGTAGTTTACTCATTTCTCATGGAAATAGAATGGATAAGGTGGCTTGTCTTTGCCAGGAAGATTTCTCCAGTAGTACCAGTCACAAGGGTAAGCTTGCTCTTACGCAGAATTCTCATGTTACTGATAACCCAGGCCTTTCTGGCCTGACTTCGTAGGGGATTGTCTGTTTAAGAGTTTGGTATGGTCTAGTACCAAAGAGTGGGCTACACTGTTCAACAGGCAAGTGTTTCATTTGATCTTGGATCAGTGATGCAAGTTTCACTGACAATTATTTTTTATTACAGTGTTGCAAAGCCTTTGGCTACAGTTACAATCACACCTTTAATCTCCTGCTTCATGTGGCTGTTTACTGGTCACAGCTAGTTACCATATGCAGAAATTTTAGTCAGTGCAAGGCATGAGGTATGGATGAGGTAAAATCTTACAAGCTTATTGAAAAGTGCTGTATCTATACTTACCAGTGTTGTGAAAATGGTATAAAAATAAAGGAACTCTTGGAAAAAAAATCAGGATATTCAAAATTTTACCTTAAGTAGCTGTCATACACTTCCTGGGTTTTTGTGTTTCAAACTTGAACTTTTTTATGTTTAAAATTTGTTTAACATGCTTCATGCAAAAAGAGCTGGAAGACCTAGTATTCAGAACACCTGCAGATACAGAATTACAAAAATGGTGGTCTAATAGTATAAGCAAGGGAAGAGTGGTGTGGAGATGTTATCTCAGACTAATCAAGAAAAACGTGTGCTTTCAATGCAAAGCTTTCTTCAGCTGGCAGTAATAGCCTAACAGTGAGTTGAGATTTCTGTGATATCTGAGAGAGGTTAGAAGAAGGATTGTGAACCCCAGACTCTCCTCAATTATGACAGAAGCAGAAGGAACAGGTGTTCTCATTGCCTTGCTCAATCTGAAAAAGCAGTCATCTCTGATTTTGTACCAGACTGCCATGTATAAGCAGTGGGTGTCTGGGGTACCACAAAAAAAGTACATAGCTTGTGTGAACATGCCAAATGAACCAACCCAGAAGTTTGTGCTAACTTAACAAGTATGCGCTAACTTAAGCAAGGCTTAAGACAAATTTGGCTTTCTGTGGTATTTTCAGAATCTCGTGACCATTTTTATTTGTTACTGAAAAACATTGTGTGACCACAATGCAAAGCATCTGCTTTCAGATTATGAAGCAAACATAGCTTGCTACCAGACTGAAACAACTTGCTGAATATATGGCTGTTGGTGTATTTTTCTAGCAGAAATTAGAACTACGAAAATATGCTACTTTCTCTGGGAAACTTAGCAGCCAAAACCCAGTTGCAGTGTTATTGTGTGGGAAATTATATCTCTACTAGCCTTGTTTGATTAACTCTAACCAAAACAGTAACCATGTGGGATCTAACCCCTTTTATCCAATTATAGTGCTTTAAGAGATGTGTGCTGTCTGTGTAACAGAGACACTGTCCAATCACCATGTAGTTAGTTGAGTGGACAAGAGTCTATAAATTGGGATGTAATGTAAACAATAAACGGGTCTTGCTACACACCATATTGGCGTTCGAGCGATTCGTCCCAGCTTCGGATATGAGCTCTGTTTCATGTCGCGACACAGCACCTACACTTAAGCTGCCAAAGCACTAGTTAAGTCCTGGGTGGGTTTCTATGCTTAGGCAGAGCTGTCATAGACTGTTAACAGTCTTTTTCTACCAGAAGCAAGGATGAGAAACAATATTGTGTATAGGAACTGGCAGTAGTCTTAGTGCGATTATATGAATTATAAGCTACAGCACTAAGAACTCCTTTAAGTCATTTTACAACTTTTTGGCAAGCTGCTGGAGCTTGCTCATGCAATGCTGATTATAAACATCTGTCCTGTGAGGGGTGTCCTACTGCCCAAGCATGTCATATGCAAACCTACTTAGAAAGCTGAACAGTGGCATTCTTGCTAAGACTTCAGCAGTTAGGATACTGCATGCCTTTACCAGAGACACTCCAAAACCAAACCTCCTCCAACAGGTAGTATTATTAGCAGATAATAACAATGCACTGCTTCTCTAGGCTCTGAAATGCTGATAGCTGGGGAAAGAAAGTTCAGCTGTTGTCTTGTGCTTTTGCTCCCCTTCTTCCCTTCCAGTAATGGATATAAATTTGGTTTGCCCTCACTGGAGACCATGATTTTCATAGTATGGGCTGCTTTAAAGGACATAAGGCCAGCATCAAGTAACCAGATAGTACTGCAGCTGTTCTCAGAACATCTGATGTTTGGTCCCCCATGAGATGGGACACAATTGGGAGCTAATGTCCACAATAAAATGCCTGAAGTGCAAGGAAAGTTTCTGAACAGAGGAGGAAGGAGAAACAAAAAAAAATCACTATTATGCTATTGATTATGATTTTATTCTTTCTGATTTTACAAACTCACAAACTTCTAAAGGAAAGCTGCAAGGACTTCTGCACCATTTGCACATACGCAGCAGGTTCTCGTCCAGTTGACAGAAAAAACATTTTCAAAAGCATCTGAAGAACCATTTTCTTAACAAGACTAGATGTTAAAAGTGTTTAGAGTAGAACTTTTCAAATATGTTTTAGTCTTTCATGTTTTCTTTCTGCTTGCATCCTTGCTTCAGCTGCTAGGGAAAAATATAGCTAGAGTCTGAGATAGATACCAAAAATACAGAGCTTCAGGAGGTCTGGAAAGCAAAATCCTGGTCCCACTCTTAGGCATTTCTTATGATGCTAGAGGATGGAAAGACCAAATGACAGGATTTCTCAATGTTAGAATACAGATACTGTTGCTCCTGACCTGTACTACTATCACTGTAGAGCAAAGTCTTATTTCTCCTTGACTTGCTCATGGAGCAACTGTTCTGTTACTGAATTTAGTAGGACTCATCAAGAAAAAACAAGACAGAAAGGAAAAGGAGCTAAGAAATCCTGGTGACATTAAGGCTACTACAACTTTGCAAATGGTTAAGAGCTAGTATTTGCTGATTCTGAGAAAACCTGTAGATTAGAGACTGCACAAGTATTCCTGGAGACATCAAGAAGGAGAGCTGGTGGTGTTTCTAAAATCTGCTAGGAATATGTGAGTTCTCAGTAAGTATTCCTTGCAGAAGACAGAATGAAGTGAAGGCAACTTAAGTAGATTATATTCCAGCATTAGCCAGCAGAACAGTACACTACGGTAACAGCTATTCAGTCCAAGATTATTGCAACCATTGCTCTCTGCTGTACAGGAAGTTGTTTCATTTTGGTTGGAATGTAGAAACTGCCCCTTTTATCCCACTGTACATTACTAGGCTTTGGAGAATATCACCATTATGATGAGCTAGGTGTCAAAATAAATAGGCTATTAAATGCAGAAGAAAGAACAGTCTTGTGACTGTTCCTCCACAGGTATTTTCTTTCTAGGCTAGCTGACTATTAGATGGGTTTGTTTTTCAGTTTCTCTTTGTTACATATAGTTAGTACCACAGTATCTTAAACAGCTGGATAAAGACAGAGCTATGTATCAAGAAGGACTTACTGAAGAAATACAAACCACAGTTTACCTAGGCAAGCCTTCACTGCTATCTGACACACTTTGCTCCCAGGATTCTGAATGTCTTGAAGGTGAAGATGAGGCTCAGATTTGACTTTCCATTATGTGAGCTAATGGTGAATGGAGGACAAGAGCAGTGTACCTGCAGCTGCCAGAACTGCTGAGGAGATGTGCTATGTCACTCTACAGTAGAAGAGATTTCTTGAAAGGTATAGTCCACCACATCTGACTACCAAAGAATAAACAGTCCCCTCTCTGCTAATTTGGCACACCAAGTATTAGACTAAGTCCCTCAAGAAAACCTCAAACAATAAAATGCAAATGAAGTACTGTTGGCCATAGCCAGAAGACAAAGATGCTCACTGCTGCACTTGTCTGTTTGAACTGCTCTGCACAGTGTCAGCTCACTAGGCCATAGTCTTTTTCCTTCATATGCAAAGCTTCCAAAATGAGACTCTGCCCTCTGAAGCTGATGTAATAAATAACTGTTTCCACCAAGTCCTTCATGAACCAAATCTCTAGATGCAGCCTTTTGAATGTAGAGGTGATTTCTCTCATTTCCACCCACTTTCACACTTAGCAGGTGAAAGCCTGGAAACTGAAAAGCTGATCACATCGTAGACTTTTTGTTTCACATAGGTGAGAAATGAGATATGGATCCCCAAGTATTAGCTACAATTTGACACACTATACACATATTCCCCACCATACATCAAGATAAGCTCATAAATATTTCAGCTACATTTAAAGCAACATGTGAGCTTACCAACAGAAGTGATTAAACCCAACAGAATTGCACATTAGTTCCTATGAATTCACATGAAATTTAGGAAAAATACAAAAAGATAATCTCAATTAGGAAATGCTAAAGTAGTCACTAAGTATTCAGAACACTACTCTCATTCAGTAGCTGCTCTCATCAAAGAAAAATTTTGGCAAGGTATTTCATCCACCCATTAGGCATTTGAATAGTCCATTTTTATAATTCTTCAAGTACCTAGTATATTCTACGTGTAGTATAATCCAGTACCAGACTTGCAGCTCCAAGAAGAGCAGGATCTGCTAGATTTGAGACCACCACATCCACCGTTTTAACTGAGGACAGAGCCTGTCTATTTATCACATCTTTGACAGCATTAACATAGTGGCTAGCTAGAACTCCGGAAAGGATCACAAGAGAGGGGTTCATGGTGTGCAGAATGTTGACAACTCCAAGGCCTAATGCTGTGCCAGCTGAAAAGGTAAAGTAAAAAGACATTAAGTAGAATACTCAAAGCAGTCCACGCATCAGAAGTTGAAATACATCTGTAGCACCAAATGACACTGCTGGAGAAGAGTTCTATTCCATATGGCAAACAGTTTTGAGTTCATGCCAATCTCACAGTGTCTGGTAACATAAATTTTTCTTTCAAAGTAAAGGAAAAAACCAGCAGTTTTACCGCAGAATAATGCATTATCTAATGATATGGATGTGAAAAACAAAGCAATGCATTATCACACTTGTAAGCTAAGAGAAAATACAAAACCACTACTCTACCATCTTAGTGCTGTCAGCTATATAGGAGGAAGAGGACTGTGTTTAAAGCTAGTAAAACAGAAAAATATCCCGTGTAAAGTACTACGTAAATTGTGTTTGCTTGCTCAGACTAGCCATTCACTTGCCTACAAAAAAATGTTTCCAAATATTCCGATGTGAGAATGTTGAGACCTGACTTTTAAGCTGATCTTTGCAGAGCTTTTCATCTTCTCATTTGTTGGAACAGAGACTCCTCTGTTTCCTCAAAAATTTTTACCTAACGTTTCATTACCATTAGTAATTTTTATAAATAGGTCCTCAAAGTAAGAGTTGTGTTTGTAATGTACAGTGCTTTAACACTACATTTTCTACAACAGTACGACTTCTGTATCTTGAAAAATATGATCACTTTGGGCTATTGTTCTCACCTGTTCTGAGAATGCTGTCTGCTTTTGTGTTCCCAAGCTTAGCTGCTTGAATGAGATGTGCAGCACTAACAGCCTCCTCCTTTTTCATTGACATTCCTTCTACTAAAAGCAGATCCTCTGTTTGAAGAGGAGGAGAGAAAGCCAAAATTAAAACATGATGATGTGGTAAGTCAAGAAATAGAGTGTGACAGACAGTTAAGATCTTTACATCTCTTTTATGTGCATACTGAAGTCTGAGTCCTGAGCAATCTGTCCAACCCCACGTTTAGCCAAAGTGGTAATGTCTGTATTATTCAGGGAACGATGTGTAGAAGCAGGGCATCAAACTCAAACAGTTACAGCATGGTAATTCTTGTCAGCCCCCAAAAGTTAATAAAATAAATATTCTCATAGCTGAGAAGCTATTGCTGAAAGACAATCATTGTGAAACCAAACCTCACCGAATGTCAGATTATGTTACAGCATGCTTAGAGAGGAGAGATTAAACTCTACTACATGCTTCTGGTAATTTTGAGACCAGTGGTTCCAAATGTGGTTTGCCTGGGTTTTGCCTTCACTGAAAAAGAATTGTATTGTACCATGCAGGTCATGGTGGCTCCTGGCCATATAGAGAAATCCTATCTATCTGGCTGCCTGTACACTTATTCTCATCTCCTCCTAGAAAAAGACAGCAAGTCTATTTTTCTTAATACCACCTTTGCAAATTTCTTCCTATACTGCAATTAGGTAATTAAGTTTTCAAAAATCAAATGCATAGATACCGTCATGCAGTTTCTTAGCTTCTCTCTGTAATGCTATTCCAGAGGCATATGCTTCTATACATCCTTGGCTACCACATAGGCACTCTGGTCCATCTAAAGATACAGCAATATGTCCAAGCTCAGCGGCACAGAAAGAACTGCCGTGGATCAATTCGTGTTGATGAATGATTCCACCTCCAATTCCTGCAAAGATACAAAAAACTTCTACAATTAAAATAAAATAAATAAATAAAAGAGTTTTTAAAGGCCCCATTCTGCAGGACATTGACATTTGCTTATTCTAATACAGAAAAATAAGATATGTGCATCAGTGGTCTTCTATATTGGAAACCAAAAATTACTGCCTATTGAAGAACTTTTCTGTTCAACATACCTAATAAGCAAGCTCATAGCTCACTCCTATTCATGTATTCATCAAAATGGTATATAATGTTACTGAACTACTATGGCATAACTTTTAAGCTTGGGAGTCCTGCTCTTTATGCACAAAACTAACCTTTCAAGTGGCCTTGAAATTTTGCATTGCAGATGAGATGTTTTAATGCTGTATTAAAAACATTTAGACAGCTAAACCTGTGTGCTGAAGAGCCAGGACACTTAAACCTGTAGTCTTCTGCGGCCCCTTTGCAAACCCTGGAGGTGGATTCATCAATAGTTACTACTGTCATCATTCTAAACGACCATATAATTAAGAAATGAGAAAATCTACTCCACATTTGCATTTACATGATACAATAAGTATCATCTCTCATATTCAGTTGCTTATAGTCTAGACACATATCCTGATCTGACTGGTATTTCTGCAGCTGGAAGAGAATTAAGCTATACAGCTGAAAAAACCCAAAATTATTCCAGCTAAATTTGCTAAGATTTTCCTTATTTTGAAAACATGTTATCAGCAGAATTCCCTTTTATCAAGAAGCTTATAGTATGCAAAAGGTTTAATTTGCCTGAATAAGTTAAGAAATACTCTAAAAGAAACAAAGAGATTACAAGCAAAAAGATTTTTGGTTTAAGAACCTAATATATCAGGGTTTTTCAGGCACAGCGGTGGTGTTTATGCTTTTAAGAACAGCTGAGACTCTGACTGAGGGTGCTGGTATTTCAACTTTGTGTTTCACTGCATTATAACATACCCACCTGTACCAGTAATAAGTGTTACAAAATCTTCTACTCCTTTTCCATGACCAAATTTCCTCTCTGCTAGAGCAGCACAATTTCCATCATTGTCCACCCAGACTGGCAGGTGCAGAACATCAGATATTGGAGTTCTGAGATCCACAGAGCTCCACTCCTGAATAAGTTTTGTAGAGTGAAGCACAATTCCTTCTCGGGGGTTTACCCGTCCACCTGTGGAAATACCTAAAGTCCCAGAAATGCAGGAGAGAAAAAGCAAAACTAAGTCTGTGTAATACTTCAAGTAAAAGATCTTTTTTCCTCTTTACAATGACAAGTGTTTTTAATTCTAATACTAACCTTTGAAGCAGAGCATGAAAGTAAAAATTTCCAAGTATCCTGGCAGTGCAATTTCTGACATATAGAGATAATCCATAGAACTCCAATGCCCTAATGACAATGCACTCAGTATCTTAAGACTATCTAGATGGATAATGGTTAGTGTTACTCAGAGAGTTAAGATTGCTACTTCAAATTAAGCAAAGAACTTAATACTTGTGTTTGTTTTTAGTCATGTATGAAAGACAGAAAATAGCAAATTGTGCAAAACAAATTGTTCAAACCCTAAAACAATAGAAGTGTCCTGAAATTTTCTGTAACTCTCAAGATTTACAATGACCTTAAATAACCACTGGACTTTGAGTAGTGATTTCTACTTAAAAATATACCATTATCTGGAAAAATCAAGACGTGTTCAGAGATTTGTCTACTGAACAGAATAGTGCCTAATAACAGGCACTATAATCAAACCTGTTTTCTCAGTCTGGAGAGACTTCTAAAGCTGATGGAATCTGTCAGGAGATTTGAAAAGTAGGACACTCTGTTAGGGAGATGTTTAGCTCTAGACAACAAACTTTGAACATTTTATCTATTATTCTTGTACAGAGATTATGCAATTGTGTCACTTATCTAAAGATGTTCAGAAAAAAAGAGTCCCAAGGTTAACATTATAATAGAAAACAGCCACAAAAGCTACAAGCAGATGAATTGAACATTAAAGCTGAGACCCCCGAAAGATCTCACTTTGTAAAGAACAAATCATCTGAGAACCTCTCAGCAAGTACCTAATACTAACCAAATAGAAACGATATTGCCAATGTTAATCCGTGAAGATCTCCCTAAGATTTTATGAACTAAATGTTTATTACAACAAAACCTTATTTAATACTTCATTGCTAACTCAGCAATAGCTTAGTAAAACATAACTGCCTTTTCTAAATGCCATAATTCTGTAATTGATGTAACTGGCTATGGGAATTAGCAGAAGCTATCTCTTCAGTCTCTTTTCTCTACTGTCAGCTCCAGAAAGAGAACTTAAATACTGCCTAATAACAGACAATAGATAGCTCTCAAAAGTACTTCTGCACAATATTTGTGTATAGATATTTGTGTTTAGACATTTTGGTTTAAAATGTAGAAGTAAAAAAAATAATGCAGTAACAGCTGCTAGTGTTCTTCAGGCCTGGTAGTCTTTACTTTTCCCTCATTTTCATAAAGCTCTTTTTAATATAAATCCTTTGAGTAAAAATTACAAAACTGAAACTAACTGTAAAGTCAATCCAATCTAATTTGATTATCAAGACAAAAAGATTTTGAAAATTATTATTTTTTTCAGAGTCCTACTTTTTAATCAATCTGCAAACCTGTTTTGTTTTTGTGGGAGTTCTTCAATTGAAGTTACCCTCCTGTAGCTAGAATTTTGAGTGCCGACAGCAGGTTATTGCACTAGAAGAAGGAAAACACTTTTTTCATTGCTTTCTGTTAGTAGCTCTCTCCTTATCAATTTCCAGTGGCTTTTGCCCTTAACTGTGATAGCTGGAAAAAGACCAGTGTTACTGATAAAAAGGCCAGGATTAAGCCCTTCTGCTCAGTCTTTCAAAAATTTCCCCAAAGTCACAGGAACTCCTAAGATTATTAGCCTTAAGGGAATGACTGAGAATCTAATACATTAATTATTTCCATAGGAATTGTATGACATTCTTTAAAGAGAAGTTTCAATTTCAGCTAGTATTTTAATTCTAACTATAAGTCTGAATCAGGCAAAGAGCAGTGAACAAAAATAGCCAGGTAAGAAATTTCTTATTCTGTAGCACTTTCCCCCTCATTACTCAGTAATTAAACAGTAAAGCAGTCACAGAAGGAAGAGGGCTGAAGAATAGATAGGAATGTAGTTTTTGTAAAATGACAAGCCCCTCTGTAAACCAGTTTATGGCTTCATTATCCTAATAAACATAGCTGACTGTAAACTATTCTTAGATACTCACAATAGTGACCACTGCAGAGTTTACTATCTTTTCTATAAGAACTATGAGGCTTTCAAGATTTAGCATTTGGACACAAAACAATCTGGGTGGTTAAGTCATGTGTATTACCAAACAGTCTGAAAGATTTGATTTGGAAGTCTGACATATTTCTTCTTATGGCTTTGTGTACTTAGCATTGTTCTGAAAAATATCTTTAGAAGAAGTTCAAATTAACTTTTCTTCATACTGTCTAATTCAAATAAGTTTTGGTCTGGAGCAAGCTACTTTTCTTTTGGAAGATTTCTCAGCTAAAATGAAGATTTTATGTCCTCCTTAAAAATCCAGGAGACATTAATCAGCACCTTCATAAATAACTGTAATATCCAAGACCAAAGCTCCTGGTCATCATTAAACTGAAGAAGGCATGACTGGTATAAACACACAGTTTAACTTGAAACTCTACTACAGCGTAAATAAACCAGAAATCAACAAAAAAGGCTCATTTTGTTCTGTAACTGCAAATTTAACATTTTAGCCTTTTTAATCTGCCCTAGTTCAAATGAGACTTCTGCTGCAGAGTTGATCATGGCCACAAAGAAAGGCTTACAGATAGCAGAGGAAACCTGACTCAGCTGCAGTTGTTTCAAGGGCTGTTTCAATATACGCTAAGTGTCTGACTCAGAATTCTGAGACTGCAGGGAGCTTCAAAATCCACAAAATCTATATACCACACATTTTAGATATAGTTTAGATATAGCCTAGCAGATTGCTTTCATGGCTGTTACAGACTGGGGCACTTTCAGTCTTTATAGTCAACTTCTCATTTTCACAGACTTTGAAGAATATAATTTAAGACCTCAAAATTCACAAGATTAGTTTTAGAAAGGTGCTTTAAATTAATCATTAGTGATTTAATTTTATGCTGAAAAACTTACATGAAAAGATAGAAGTTAGTATTTGCTAACTTACCTACTCCTAAAATTCTGCAGTTCACATTTACTGCCTCTGATGCAGCCTCTACACACATCTTTAGAATTAATTCCAGTCTGTCTTCATAAGTTTTTGGATTGAGCTGGGTATACTTCTTAACTATTTCACCCTAGAAATTAAAAACAACAGAACACGCCCCACAGAAATGTACTCCATGATGAAATTTCAAATTAAACTACAGTTCAACTTGAAAATGGAGAGTTATAACTTCCCTCTTTTAATAAAAATACATATGCATGCCTTAGATCTTGGTCCTACAGGTTATTCTGTGCAAGATTCCTGACAACTTCCTTGACAACAAGTTTGCAAGATTAGACATTACAATCTGATTGTGTAATCAACTTCCCCTGTCTGAAATAAAAAACATACTTTAAGGAACACATGGGTTCTGTAAGGAACTATCACAGCAGCTACTGGAACTGTTGTTAGGAGTAAACCATGATACAGCAATCCACTTCAGCTTAATACTAAAGTGTAAAAAAAAGGTAAAAGAGTAGCAATTGCTAAAAAGAACAGAAACTCTGTCCCAGTTTGAACATGGCAACC
>NW_010432548.1:10489-12030 GCF_000710305.1 Buceros rhinoceros silvestris | reverse complement strand
CAGAGAAGGTGATGTAGAGCACCAGGGGTTTCTCTTGAAGACACAACGCTTAAGTGCTGCTTAGAGGGGGTTTGGTCCCTTTGCTCGGCTCTGTTATTTGCTCCTCGCTATTAATGAGGCAGGTTTAATCCTGCCTGGCGCTGGGAACTTCTCGGGAAACGCAGAGTGAAGCTTTTCCCACCCCTGGTCTGCAGCAGGAGCCCAGCCTCCTGCAGAACGAGGCCTGGGGACCACCACTGGGAGCCCCTGCTGGCCTCGGAGCCGAAGCAAAGCCAAGTCAGGCTCCAGCTGAGCCCGGCTTGTTAGCGAGGACTGCTAAGGACTGAAATCCCGATCAAACAACCCACGTTCATGCTAGACTGGGAACATCTCGGCCACCCTCAGCCTCTGGTGCTACTCAGTCTCGCCCCGGCCCCAGGTGGGAGGTGCAGGGAAGCGTTTGCACCTCATCCTCCTGCAGACCCAGAAGGTCGGGTTAAAAACCCAGCCTGTTCATTTTGGTTGAAGGCTCGAAGCAATGGTGAGCGCCCCCGTGCCCCCTTTCCTCCCACACCTCGTGCCAACGTTTCACTGCTCTCACTCTGGAATCTCCTGTCAAGGTTTGACCTGCTGAGGGATGTTGTGGCGCCATTGTCACAAAGGTGACTCCTCGCTCCCAGCTCCTTGCTGCGGCGCTTGGGTCGCCCTTTCACCCCCTCCTCGGGGAGGCTGAAGTAGCTGAGGTGCTGCAACCTCCCGCTGAGCTCCTGCTCCATCGTCTACAAGTTTTGTGGCCACCCTTGGGACGTGGCTGGTGTGAGCACCTCATCCAGGTGCCAGCTCGTAGCCGTGACCTTGGTGACATCGCCTGTTGGCGTGAGCTTGTTTTCCAACATCTAACAGACACGTCCCATCACCCTTATATTGAGTATAATCATAATACAATTTTTTGGGCTCGTCTAAGGGAAGAGGACTTGGATGAGCTCATTTTGCCTCCGGCCTCATCACCTAGATCTGCTGCGGCTCGATTAACGCCAAAACACAAGCTCCTCCACGTGCCGCCAGCAGCTTTTTAGCCACAGGACTCACCGGTGTGTTCCTGGGGTTTGCTATCGATTATTCATTAGTTGTTTGCGTCGCGGGGTCCTTATTTGCCTCTTTGGGTGGATGTAGGTGGTGAAACCTCGTTCTCCTTGGACCGGTGGAGGTGAACACGTAGGAAAGAGCGAAGCTTCGAGGGCTTTCCAGGCAGATTTGCCAGTGAGGATTTGCAGGAGCCGATTCCTGCCCTGCTGAAAGGTGACCTCTGTGCCCAGACCGTGGCAGGAGCAGAACAAGCGCCTGCTGAAAACTTCCCCTACCTTGGAGGCTGCTTGTTCCTGCGGCATCCGAGCTGAGCCTGGCTTTAAAAAGCAGCCGGCGTGGTTGTGCTTGAAATAGGTGGCTCCGTTTCTAGCTCACACATCTCTGGAGGAAGGTGGGCAGCCCACGCCGCTGCGGCAGCCCGGGGCTGGGCGGGTCTTAGCGTGTTCATCCCCGGGGTGTTCCTCGGGGGCAGGGGA
>NW_010432548.1:5729-10351 GCF_000710305.1 Buceros rhinoceros silvestris | reverse complement strand
AAGAGCTGGGGGTGGGGAGAAACCAGAGGAAAAAGCTTTTTGGAGCATTCATGGTGGTGTGAAAAGCGGTGCCTGGGTTCAGGTCGCTGGCGGGGATGCTCGTCACAGAAGTTACCCCGAGCTGTTCCCCAAATCCCTTCCTAAAGGTGACTCTGCAGATCATTTCCGGACCCCCAGAGAGGCTCGTTCCTCCGTGTCAGTGAAGCAGGGCTGGGCTGAAGGCAGCGCTGTGGAGGTCGTTCCCCCTTCCCCACCTCGCACTTGTGCGGCCCCGGTCCCTCAGGAAGGAGCTGGGGTGATCCCCAACCCACGTCCTCCTAGTCCGGGGGTTTATGGATGTGGAAGAAAACTCAGGCTGGATCATTTTTGCAGCAGAGGTGGAATATCACCCCGCGTCTGCCAGCACGTCAGCAGTTGTACCCAGCTCCTCGCTGGGGCTCTGTGCTCCATTAGCTCCTCCTGCCCTGTCCCGTGAAATATGGAAAGTTTTGAACTCTCAGAAAGTGCCTTTGGGTAAAGGTGAATTAAACTCCTGGCAGGGCTGGAAATGGGAAGGTGGAACTAGGTCCTGGCTTAAAATGACTTCAAGGACAGAGGGTAGGTGCTGGGCTGCTGGGGATCTGATTCAGCTGGGACCGGTTCCAATTAAAATGAGATCAAGGAGAATGGGAAGAGGAGGGGAAAAAAATTGTTATTTCTTGGCATTTCCCTCAATATTGTGGCTTGGAGCACAGGGACCAGTTCACATCTCTTCTACAAGGCATGAATCTGACCTGGAGAGTGTTTCAGATCGTTTCTTCTCCCCTTTGGGATTTCTGTTTTCTCCCTGTTTTTATTTAATTTGGGGTTGTAGCAACGTCAGAAAAGCCTTTCTCAGAGCCTGGAATGAGCAGGAGAACTTGAGTTTCCCTCCTGTGCAAGGAGTTATCTCCTTTCTCGCTTGAATGAGGGGCAGGGAAATCTCAGAAGGCATCCTGCTCCTGTCAGTTCTGCTTATTTAAAAAACTCCACGATTCTGAGAGGAACGAGGTAGCCGCTCCCAGACCCCAAAATACCGGCTTGATTTTAGCCATGACAGACACCGTGTCCTCTGCTGCCTCTTCTGCGCCGGATTTTGCCTTGGGGTTAGCGATAGCATCGCCGCATCCCCTGTCATTGAGACAGAGCAGCTCAGTGCCCTCAAATTTCCAGTAAATACCAACTGATTAACACAGGTGGGAATCCCAGACTGGTGGGGTTGGAAGGGACCTCTGGGGATCATCCAGTCCAGCCCCTGCTAGAGCAGGGTCACCCAGAGCAGGGTGCCCAGGATGGCGTCCAGGTGGGGTTGGGATCTCTCCAGAGCTGGAGACTCCACAGCCTCTCTGGGCAGCCTGGGCCAGGGCTCTGCCACCCTCACAGCAAAGAAGTTTCTCCTCCTGGTCAGGTGGATCTTCCCGGGTTCCAGTTTGTACTTGTTGCCCCTTGTCCTGTCACTGGGCACCACTGGGCAGAGTCTGGCCCATCCTCTTGCCTCATTTCTTTAGTTATTGAGAAGCATCAGTCGCATCCTCTGGGTTGTGGGATGCCTGTTTGCTGTGGAGTCCCCAAATCACCCCATGATTCACGTTCACATCCTGGAGTATCAGCTCACGTCCTGCTCTGGCCTCTTTTATCTGAACAAATCTGACGTGCCCGCTGCTCCTCAGACAGCAAAAATAACCTTTATTGCTGTAATATGTGTGTCAGCTTCCCTTTATCCCAGCAAAGTCCTGCAAGATGCTTTAGAAAGGATTTTTTTTGAGCAAAGATATTGAAAGGAGGAAAAAAAAATCTCCGCAACTCACTCCCTGCACCCGGGTGTTGATGGGGAGCAGGATCATGCCCACTTCACATGATCCTCATGTAGCAGACAGCTCATCTCCTGTGAGATGCTCTTTGGGCTTTGCTCTGTGTGTTCTCCTGCCATTTCCATCTTTTTATTCCAGAAGAACGTAGTGGTGGAGCATTTCTTCTCCCGAGTGGCGGTCAACTTGGCCGCAAAGCGCTGGGTGATGTCTGAGGAGCACAAGCCCCACGTGGGATGGAGCTCTGGAGGACCACGGTGCATGGTCCCACCCTCTCCATTTTCTCGTCCTGGTTGAGATTCCTTCTGGTATGAAGAATATCAACTTCATAACTGTCTTAGTTGCATCTAGGCAGCAGCCTACGTGGTGCCTGCAACGGGAGCTCGTGGTGGAGCAAACCCAGCAGGGCCCAGCCTGCTGCTTGTTGCAGAGGAGGTGGGTACAAGAGCTGAAGGACCGGCTGGTTTGCCCCCTCACCGTGACCCCATGAAAATTTCAGGATAAAAGTGGGAGGAATGTCCAGGGAGCAAAATGTCCCCAAGGCTCCAGTTTGGATCCATCGTGAAAGAGTGAAGGACTTTGGACGGGTTGTTTTGAAGTTGGTCTGTGTTTTGCAGGAGGAAGCTCCGAGGGCAAAAAGCTGTGAAAAAAACTCAGGTCTTCTGAGGGTTCCTCTTAAACCCTGAGGAGAGCTGGAAGAAAAGGAGAGGGAGTACGTGAGGACTGAGTTTTCTGAGCACTCCTTTTTGTCCCGTGTTGCTCATTCCCTCCAACATTTGACCCCGTTTCATAACGCAACGTTGAAGGAGCACAAGTTCGGGTCTGGCTGAATGAATTCCTTGTGCAGCTCAGCAGAAGAAACCAGGGATGCCTCGTGATCTCTCCCCACCTGGGTTATTTAGAGGGATGCTCTCTAAAAATAGCCGTCTGGTTTGAAGTCTGTGGAGCACTAAAAACCCGCCCAGAGAAGCTGTCCAGTTCGTTGCCGTTCCCTTAAAATACAGCTAATCCACGTAATCTCATTAGGGTGGGAGGTGATTAGACCGCGAGGTCCAGCAAAGCCTTTTATTCCCTGTCTCTTGGTTAAAAGTCACCGCGAGCGCATTTTGGGTTTGCACTAGGACTTACAAAAAAATTTGGGGTTTAATCCTCTAGAAAACTTCCCACGTTACTTTTGACCACGTCAATGCGTTTCTTCTGCTGCCGTTGGTATCCCGGAACACCTCAGTCACACGAAATCGCTTGTGGTTGTGCCGGGAGGTAACGTGGCACCGAGATGTGCACCGTAGAGATCTGACCATGAGCAAGGGCTTGTGTCTGCAGGAGCGGTCAAGCAGTTTGGGCTTGGAGAGGAACATCTTCCATAGACGTTGCTACCTCAATCCCCCCACACGTGGCTCAAGGTGGCCAAATATCACTGAGCTTGTGGTGAAATACCACGTCTGGATGTTCTCCTGGACGTGTCATTGAGTCTCCTTGAGGTTTGAGCTGTTTGTGAAGGGGTCTGAGTCATGTTCTCCACGTACTTGGTCTTGCCATGTTCAGTGGCCGTACCCCTCGGTCTGGCACCTTGGAGGAGCATCAGTTTGGGGGAGCATCGGTTCGGTGAAGGCTGCCGTCACCCTCCCAGAGGGTTGTTCATGGATGGACATCTCTGATCGCTCACTCCTCTCAAATGCTGGAGAGAAGAGCCTGCAGCTGGAGATGCAGCTCCCCCAAGCCCCTCGTGATGCCACCTGGGAGAAGAGAGGGGCATCACGAGGGTGTTTGTGGCTGGACCAAGTCTCCGCACCACGTAGTTTTACCCCCTGGGGCAGCATCCCTTGTGCTGCGCCGAGGCCCTCGCTGCGGGACTGCAGCGGGAGGAGCGGGGCGGTGAAAACCCTCCACAAAGCGATTTCTGCAGACAAAGGCGGGTGTTTTCCCCCCTCCCTAAAGCCTGTCTTGTTGTTTTTTCCCAAGCTGAACAAGCAGATCTACAAGCGGGCTGGCCCCGTCCCCCAAAATACACCGGATGAGATTTGTCAGTGAGCAGAGGGATTTAGGGGGAGGTTAATCTCCGAGAGACACAAGCGCAAGCACTTTTGTGAGATGCCAGCGGGCTGTTTGGAGAGGACACCAGGTTCTCTGCTCGCAGAGGTACCTCTTGGGGGCCAGGGAAGGTGGGGGCAAGTCGAAGGAGTCACGTTGCCATCCCTCTGCCCGCCGGCACATGCTGCACATACCTCCTTTGGGGCAAATTCCTCAATCACAGCAAAAAAAAAAAAACCTCTAGGGCTATTGCTGTATTTCTTTTTAATTTTTTTTTTTTTAATAACCAAGCTTTTGCTTCTCTTGGTCCAGCCCCTCCAGTGATAACACAGGCAAAGCCCTGACCCCACGGCATCCCGGGGAGCCAAGGGCCAGCTCGCCAGCTGAGACCGGAGCTTCTCGTCTCTTTTTTTGACAGAAGAAAAGGCCATAGGTGCCAAACCAAAAGAGCAAAGTGATTTGGCCCGATGAGGTATCGCGTTTCTGCTCTGATTTATGGCCAGGGAAGAGGCTTCTGCGTCATCCATTCTAGGAATTGCTTTATTTAGGTAACGGAAATAATTCTGCGGGGTGGAAATCGATGTGCTGTCAGCTGTTAAGAGCCCGTGAGGTATGAGAAACCGCGGCTGGCAGGACCGGGGCTGGAGAGAGAGCAGGGTGGAGGTTACAGGTGCAGCAAAAAACACCGGCTATGGCGTCTGTCTGTCTGTCACGGGCGGCTTGACACGGGCGGGCGGCTTTGTAGGGATGGGGGTGGGCCTTTGG
>NW_010432548.1:4861-5698 GCF_000710305.1 Buceros rhinoceros silvestris | reverse complement strand
TGACACGGGCGGGCGCCTTTGTAGAGATGGAGCTGGGCTTTTGCAGCTTAGTTCCACGTCAAACAAATGTTCTGAGGCTGGTGGGAGAGGGTGCAGTGGCTGCAGGGCGCGTGTGCCCGGCCGTGTTTCTTCAAGCCCAGAGCGGGTCCCGCTGGAAAACGCGACCTTTCCCTCCGTCCCGCCTGCGTTCGGCCGCGGCTGATTTACCGAACCCCGTCGTCTGGCTGGGGACAGCTGGGTGGTTTTCCCGCCCCGCTTAAAATCTCTGCGAGCGTCAGCAAGTTCTTCATTGTTTTCTGTTCTTTCTGTGAACTAATGAGCATTGTCTGATTTTTTTTCATCTTTCTTTTTTTTTTCTTGAGTGTAATTTGGCCTGGACGCGGTGCCCTTGCCGATAGAAAGGAAAATTCCTCTTTTCCTGCGGCACATTTGGGCAGCAGAGGTGGCTTTGCAGAGCTGAGGGATGCTGTTCCAATTGCTTACGGTACAGGGGGTTTTACTACCTGTCCACTGCTTCTCAGTGGGTTTCTGTTCGGATCCTGCTCTTAAGGGCATCTGCTGAGAATCTGTTTTGGGGGAAAGAGGTAGATGATCGACCCCTGAGCAGGTCACACCGCCGTTGTTTGGTACAGCTGGTTTGTGCAGGGCGTGATAGATCCCAAAGGAGAGATAGAATCACAGACTGGTTGGAATGGGTTGGAAGGGACCTTTCAAGGTCATCCAGTCCAACCCCCTGCAGGGAGCAGGGACATCTACACCCAGAGCAGGGGGCTCAGAGCCCCAAGGGCCAACCTGACCTGCCATGGGGCCAGCGATGGGGCTGCTGCCACCTCTCGG
>NW_010432548.1:535-4549 GCF_000710305.1 Buceros rhinoceros silvestris | reverse complement strand
AGCTCCGTGTCTCTGCGGGGCTGAGGAGCCCCGAGCTGGCCCCAGCCCTGCAGGGGGGTCTCCCCAGCGAGCAGCAGAGGGGCAGAAAAAAACTCTTCATGAAAAAAAGTGCGGTCATCACTTTGACTGTAGTAATCTCTGTCTTTTGCTATAAGCAGCTCTGGTGTAAGAAGGTCTGAGCCTGCCTGAGGTGAGGGCTTTGCTGGTGGTAACAACCAAGAGCTTCACTCAGAGGAGCTCACAAGAGCAGTCCTCTGACTTTGCAGCTTGCTTTGAGACAGGTCCAAGCGCTCGCCAGTGTCTGTACACCAGCCGTAATGCTTTCTGGGGTACCGGGGTGGGGTATCGCTGGTAGAGACCCCAGCACTGAGGTAGTCAAGTACAAACAACACAAGAGCATCACTTGTCTTCAGCGTCCTTCAAAGGCTGAGCAGTTCCTGCCGCTGGCTGTATTCACCGTGAGGTTTGGGGACAGCTCATTCCTCTGAGATCAGGCTGGTTTTGCTGGGCGGGGCTCTGTTTTCCCCATTTCCACCTTTCCTGGGACCCCATCTGCCGGATCTGGTCTCCCAGCGTGCTTTTTCACTTGGGTGGCCAGTGCAGAGCACAGCCCATAGACATGAGCCATGTGGAGGGTCCCAGGTTGGGCAGGGCATGGAGGCCCCCAACTCTGTGGTAGAAACCTCGTATCCCTGGGAGGTGCAGGAGGTCGCAAAGCAGCGAACTAGATCCTGTGGTTTATAGCTTGAGCTGCAGGAGGGAAGGGGCTGTAGATTGACCCTCCCCAGGGCCCTCCGTGGGATGTTCCTGCAGAACGGAGCATCAGCAGCCCGTGTTTATTGATGGGGAGGACTAATTAAGTTTCAGCCCGGGAGCTAAGAGCTACAAGAGACTTGCCCATAATTCCCTCTGCTTCACTAACTCCATTACTGTGAGTAAAGCTCAGAGAGGTTTCCTAAAGACGGGTCAGTCCATCACGGGAGTGACGGGCACCAAACCCCGCTGCAGCATCTCTTGCTCAGCTCCTCTGGGTCTGAGGTGGCCTCCACCACGCACGACGGACACGGCTCCTGCTGCACCCATCCTGCACCAGCATCAGGCTGTTGAGGTGTCATGGTCCTGTCACAAGGTGTTCAAGCCAGAGATGGCCGTTATCCTCCTTTAATTAGCGCCTGGGGTGCTGCGTTAATGACAGACGTCTTGATAGGACACGTGAGCTTTAATGAATTCATCCAGCTACAGACATTGCTGCTGCTTGGAGCCGCTTCGGTGGCTTTCTGAGAGTAGCCCAAAGCTTTCCTGGCTTTAAACGAGGGTTGATAAGAGGTGTGGGAAAGGGGATGGGAATATTTAGCACTCAAATCCCTTGAAACTAGTGTCCCTTTGTGGTTAACTGTCCTCCAGCACCTCAGAAAAACCCTCTATCGAGCACACGAGCAAAAGATTGGAATGTCTCCACCAATACCAACAAGCAATTTCTTTTCCTTGCATGTCGTCTTGGCGTAACCACAAATTTCACTACTCCGCTGCTGACCCTCTGTTGTGCTTCGGGACCCGTTGGTCGCGTTCTGCTGCGGTTTGCCCCGAAGCCCCCGTTGAATTTGGGTTTTCAAGCGGATGGCAGATCTTGGCCCCATCAGCTTGAAAAACCCCGGGGACTCTGAAAACGGGTCGCATCTTCCGTCGGCTGCAGCCAAACAGCGTCACTGCCCATTTTTGGTCTCGGCAGCTATTTTTGTTAGCTGAAATAATTCTTCTTCGTTACAATAGACTGGGAGAATGAAGAAGAGAAGGGAACACCAGGGTTGCTGGTGATGGGTCCGCCATCCCAAAGCTCCCCTGGATTAGCTGCCCCAGGATCCAGCCTGTGGTTGAAATCGTCGCCTTCTAGTCCCTTGGCCGTGCTGCATCTCCCCGTATTCACCAGCAGCTTTTCCCTGGGTGGCTCAGCGAGAGGGACCCAGCCAGGAGAGCGGGGGACGCCATCCTTTTATGGGTGGTTCTGCCTAGGCCCCTCTAATTGCAGAAGATGCCGCAGGGCCGTCACTCAGCCGGGGCCTGGGATGTAGCCAGGGGCATCGCTTTGCTCGTGAGATAAAATAAGGCTCTTTCTTCCTTCCTCGCCTTACGCAGCACATTTTCCCTTTCAGTGCTTCTAGGACTGCACTAATTATTAATAATTAAGGTGACGAGGCAAAACTTGGTTTCCTTCCATTGCGTCTAGAGGAAGCCAAGGAGCGCGGCGCGGGAGCCAGCGCCACGTCCCGTCAGCCCTACCTGGGCTCGGCAAACCCCGTGGAGTTCGGCTCGCGGCGCCAAAAAGCTGCGGAGCGTGGTGGGTTCTGGGTGAACGCGACTGAGACGTGAGGTACAGAGATGGGTCTCAAACCTGAAGTGGCACCTTGTTGAAGTGTCTTGGCCCAAGCCCTATTTCGCAGAGTTCCCTTTGCCAGCAAGAAATTTCTGCTACTTTTATTGGTGCAAACCCCAGCATTAGCTAATTGCTGGGTTGAAGAGAGGCTGTAATTATTTTTGCTTCCAACTACAGGAGCGAGCAAGCGTTTGCCAAGCTGCTTGGTGGCTGCTGGCAGATGCTCTTCGGAGGGTATCCCTGCCCTGCCCACATCCCTCCCTGCCATCTTATGGTCCATACGTCTTTATTTTAACCGTTTGCTGGTTCTCCCATGTGGTCATCACCCCCATGTGGTCACCTGCCACTGGAAAATGTCATTTTGTCAGGAAAATCCCCCCAATGTTGGGTTCTTCTGTCTAAGTCCTCATCCTCATCCCGAGCAGATGTCGGTATTTGCCTGCTACGCAGTTGCCAGCAGTTGGGCGAGGGGTCTGCCGTGGTGCCAGCAGGTTCTTCTGCTCTTTTGCTTTGCTCTAAAAGCCGGTGCATCTTGTTACGAGATTCCTCCGTCGCTCAGAGGAGCACTGTTAGCACAGAGAGGTTTGGAAAGACGGGATTATGCTCCTGAGCTGCCACAACTCGCTGCTGTTGGGTCCACGTTCATTAGTTCTGGCTTCTTAATGCCGAGGGTGTCGTTAAGTCTTTTCGTATTAATTGAGGGTGAAAAAACCCACGACTTAAAGGTCGTATCATGCATCTCTCTAGATATTTTTACATCTATTTTTTCAGCCGTTCTCTTCAAGAGGACCATAGGACCTGCGATCTATCTTGTCTATGTATCTTGTTTCCGTGGAGGAGTCGTTGGGTCTGTGAAACCGCGACCAGAGGAGAGGAGCAAAGCTGTGAGGCTGCAAGCTGGCTCATGCCTCCGCAGGGAGTAGCTGCTAAACTTGGGCAGGTGGGAGAAGTGTTTTTGCGGCGTCCGGGTGCCGAGCGCATCCCTGTGAAGGATGAGGTGAGAGGTGAAGTCAGCTCCGTGCGTCAGATGGGTTCATCACCGGCAAAGCTGCCGGAGAAGCAGAGGGACAGCTGCCCGTGCCGGGTGACTGAGCTGATGGACAGCAAATCCCTGCTCTCCTCCTTCCCCCGGCACGCTGGGGGAGAAACGAGCCCTGGCTTGTGCACCCCAGGCTGAGCAATGCCGGAATGACTCTATAAATACACTAAAATGGTCTGGTTGGCTGTGTGAGGGACGGGCTTGGCAGCTCCCCGCGACCACATGCAAGGAGGCAGCGGCATCCCAGGCTGCTGCTGAGGTTTTTTTCGGGATGCCAAATTCAGGGCGTGTCCCACCCGGTTTTAAAGCTCTTTGCAAGGTGGCACCACCTCATTTGCCCAAGGAATTTTGGTCTTTCCAAGCTGGAAAACTGGGTGGCCCCCTCAGCTGCTCAGCAGGGAGGGCTCGTACCTTCGCGGGCTGCGGCCGTGCTTTCCTTGTGATGTGTTTTACGTGGGCAGTTGGAGACAGAGAGTTGAACCGATGAGTCTCCGAAAGGTCACGGTTTCGATCTTGGTTAACCCTCAGCAGTCATTTCCACAGGCAGGGCGTAGGCAGCGCTGTTAGCCAATCACTCCATCTCCTCTTTTCTTCCAGGAGCGGG
>NW_010432548.1:0-391 GCF_000710305.1 Buceros rhinoceros silvestris | reverse complement strand
GACGTGCGAAAGGGGCTGGGCAGCGTGGGGAACTCGGCCGGTGAGCCGTAAGGATCAGATGGCGCTTGGCTTCGCCAGCGAAAGACGCACGAGGGGAAGGTGTTGGAACAGCGAACGCAGAAACGTGTCGCACTGAATGGAGCCATGAAGTGAGTTTTGGGCTGTAAAACATCAAGATTTCCATCCGCTGTTGGGGAAGATGGGGCCTGCCCGTACCGAAAAGGGAGTGACGAGAAGGGCGAAGCGTTGTTGACTGCTGGAGAGCCTGGCCGGTGACTGGATGCGCTTTGCTGGTGGTGAAAACGCTGTCAAAACGTGTGGGCAGGGAGGGTTTGGGGCAGCAGAGGGGCCATGGGGCTGCTCTGGGCTCTGCCCCACAGCGGGGCCAGCC
>NW_010432547.1:19820-23831 GCF_000710305.1 Buceros rhinoceros silvestris | reverse complement strand
AAAAGAAAAGGAAAGAAAAGCAAAGCAGAGTATCAGTGCAAAGGTATTTCAGGTCAAAAAGTTGCTCCTCCAAAAGCGTCAGTTATGGATAGCTGAGGAAGCACGAGTCCTGTCCACACCAACTTCAGCGCCAGCCCGGTTCTCACCCACCTCCCCGGTGCTGCCCTTCCCCTGCCTGCTCTGAACGTAGGGCCTGGTGCAGCGGTGCCCCGAGCACATGCTTAACGAGAAGAGCAGTTACTGCCCGTTGGCACCAACCTCCCTCCAGTCGCCTGTCGCAGGCAGGACCTAAGGAGAAGGCGCTCGTCCCTTGCAGCCGCGTTAAAGCTCCCCGGCGGGCGGGCTCGGCTCTCCAGCCATGCCTCCACGCCTGCCTGAAGGGCTCGTGTCTGCCTTTCCCCGCGCTCTCCCGCTGCCAGCGCTGTTTCAGTCTGGCACTCGTGTTTCCTGCGGTGAGCTCGCCCTGACCTCTGACAGACTGCTCACAGTTAATTAAGTCTGGCTGTAAGCTGCTTCGTTTCCAGTGGGTTTTCCATTTTGCCCGGTCCCTTTTCCCCTCCGCTGCAGGACACGGCTCTTCAAGGGAGAGGAATTCTGTCTTCAGGTGAAAGTCCAGAGGTTTTTTTTCATTGACCTAAATTAAGCTCCAGATTTGCATTGACATCAGAATTTAGTCCTAGGACTTTCAAGTCTTGCCAAATTCATAGAAAGGGAGAGCAGCATACTTAAAAATCTACCTCCACTCATTAAAGTGTTTTAATTAAACAATATTTATAGTAGGATTGGACATACTTACGTGTATTCTGAGTGAACATTAAAATTTTAAATTGTGTAATTAAACAAATTACAAAAATAAATTAGATGCCTGTACTCAGGGAGTCAGCAAAAACAGGGACAGAAAGGATTTCTGCTCTTTAACCTGTTCAAGAAAAGAGTTGAAATTATATATGTTAATGCCAGAAGGTGGTTCTTGAATTAAAATATCACTGGGCCCTCAAAAGAGAATAAAGGGAGAGGTAAGAGTGATTAATGTGCTTTTGCGTGAAGAATGATACTTCTTATATATCTTTGACCTGCTGAGGTCAGAGGGATTATAGGACTGTTTGAAGTTCAGGAGGAGCTGAGCAAAGAAACAAGAGGGCTTTTCATGGGGTGATGAGAAGCTGTGGCTGACATTTCAGGAGCAGAAAGCTTATTTTGATTAACTCCTTCTTCCTCAGGTAAAAAAAGCTTTGGACTGAAGAAAACAAAACAAGCATGTGTGTAAAAAATAATCCAATTTCCGCTGCAAGCAGGCAGACCTAAACCTGAAGTCCATCAGAACCAGCGTGGTCGTCCGTGAGGAGGCAGAAAAGGGAGACCCATGGGAGGCGGGTGACTGGGAGCTGGATAGGATGGCATTATCAGTCCTTAAATTAAATTAGCACTGCTTGTCTTGGAGACCTATCAGGACAGCTCATCAGACTCTGCAGCAGCCGTTGAATACTTCACACCAGATTTTCCTCTTCAAATATTAGAAGAGTATTTCTGTGCACAACTCCATGAGGAAGCGAACATCAGGGCAGTTATTTGAGCAGCAAATAACAGCAAAGACAACGCGTGAACGAGGGAAAGGAGTAGAGCATACGGGCGCTGCGGTAGATTAAGATATTTATTCTTGGCCAGTATTCTTTCCCTTTCGTGCTTCAAAGTGGTATTTTTTTCTTTAGAATTGTCTAATCACTTTAAAGAATTTTTCAACAGAGTTTAAAATCCTGCAAAGGGAGTGGAATATTTGCCTTTGAGTCAAATGAAAAGTTTTGATCAATCTCAAATAATTTTTGTTTTTATAGTATAATTACAGACAGTACGTGGGTTTTAGCGTGCATATGAGTATTTTGTAAACATCTGCAGTTACATCAAACAGAGAACTGATTATGTGTATCTACTTACTCAGCCACAGTGGTAAAGTGTGGAGAAAGTATTTTCTTCTTCACCTGTTCTGAAATATACTGAAATTCTATATTTTAATGCCACAAAAAAGTCTTGCTGTTGAGTCCTTGCGGAACAGGAACAATTTTTCACTGAGGGTCACTGCTATAGTAAGAGATTCTTCCAGTGTCTTCAGTTCAGGTACCAAACTGAAACTGGTGGAGATCTTGTATGAAACGCCTGGGTGAGGGCTTTTCACTTCCGTTTCAATTTTGTAATCTTTATGGACAAAATTAAAATTCCTCACTCTTCCAAAATTTTTCCCCTTCTCCTAGCTCTAACCAAAAATTGCAATGAAAAATCTCATTTCTCTCTCTCTCCTTTGCTTACCCTCAAGTTATGAATGCTAGACCTTGACAGTTATTAATGTCTCTTGCTCAGCTTACACTAGACTTCCTCAGCATAAGTTGAGGCTGTCAATAAAAGTTCTCCATCTGCACATAGAAAAACCAATGTACGAGTATCATTTTCTACAAAAATGAAACACGAGGTGTCTTCAAGAATGAACAATTGCAATTGAATTTGAATGGGGCTGCAAGCCTCCACAGTTTAAAGGATGATAGAATCGTAGAATGTTCTCAGTTGGAAGAGACCTTTAAAAGCTCACCCAGCCCAACCCCCTGCAGGGAGCAGGGACATCTGCACCCAGAGCAGGGGGCTCAGAGCCCCAAGGGCCAACCTGACCTGCCATGGGGCCAGCCATGGGGCTGCTCCCACCTCTCGGGGCAGCCTGCGCCAGGCTCTGCCCACCCTCAGCACCAACAATCTCTCCCTTCTCTCTGCTCTGACTCTCCCTCTGGCAGTGGAACCATCACCCTTGTCCTGTCCCCACAGCCACTGCTGAACAGCCCCTCCCCAGCTCTCGCACAGCCCCTTGCAGCACTGACAGGCTGCACTCAGGTCTCCCTGCAGCCTCCTCTGCTCCAGGCTGAACCCCCCCAGCTCTGTCCCCTCTCCTCCCAGCAGAGGGGTTCCAGCCCTTGGATTATTATCTTGATCCTCCTCTGAACCCTTTCCAACAGGTTTATGTCTTCCTTGTGCTGAGGACTTCAGAGCTGGACACGGTAACTTAATTCCATGCCAAGCAATTGGCTTGGTCTCAGCCTTTTTCCTTGTCCATATCAGGAAAACATGGGAGGTTTCTGTATTTCATGAAGACACTTCCACAGAGAGCTGTGGAAGTTCTGGGAAAGGCATTCACGCCTCTCAGCTCATCCTCCTCAGTGAAGTAGTTTGAAGTGGCTTTTCCCTCTTATTCTCCTTTAATATTCCCTCCATATTCACCCAAAGCAACTTCAAGAGAGCTTATTCAGTCAAGGGTTTAGCCCAGGTACAAAGCTATACCTAGAGGATGTGGTATCTACCCTATAAAATCCACAGTTCAAAGTCTTTCGCTTCCTATAGACCACTTTGCTACACCTCTATTTGTGGGGAGAGAAATGTCACCTATAGTCTTCATTTCTAGAGCTTTCTGAGAGAAAAGGCAAATTTCACCTTAAAGGCTTCATTCAGCCCACTGTTTAGTCTGGACTCATGCTGTAAATTCACACGTGTTCAAGGTTGGCTTTTATTTGGTGGAGTATCTGCCATGAAATACATGTAGCAAAGGGCAGGATGGTCAAATTTGATGAACTGGTTTGGTTTGAAGAAAGGTTAGAAAAGCCAAATTCAGGAAAGCGTTAGTTGGGGTGTTATTTAACTGGTATTACAGCAGTTGGGAAACACAGGAGTGTGTGAGAATGTACCCGTTTACTTCCTCTGCCTGAGGAGATGTGACCAACAGCCCTCGCCTCCCATAAATTCACCCATAATATCAACCCTTTTTGTCCTCAGGGCAGGGTATCTGTCTCAATCTGTAATTATAGAATTTTATGCGGGTCCAGAAGAGGGCCAAGAAAATTATCCAAGGGCCAGAACCCCTCTGCTGGGAGGAGAGGGGACAGAGCTGGGGGGGTTCAGCCTGGAGCAGAGGAGGCTGCGGGGAGACCTGAGTGCAGCCTGTCAGTGCTGCAAGGGGCTGTGCGAGAGCTGGGGAGGGGC
>NW_010432547.1:18574-19799 GCF_000710305.1 Buceros rhinoceros silvestris | reverse complement strand
GGGGAGACCTGAGTGCAGCCTGTCAGTGCTGCAAGGGGCTGTGCGAGAGCAGGGGCTGTGGGGACAGGACAAGGGCTGGTGGTTCCACTGCCAGAGGGAGAGTCAGAGCAGAGAGAAGGGAGAGATTGTTGGTGCTGAGGGTGGGCAGAGCCTGGCGCAGGCTGCCCCGAGAGGTGGGAGCAGCCCCATGGCTGGCCCCATGGCAGGTCAGGTTGGCCCTTGGGGCTCTGAGCACCCTCGGGATAGAAACTCACATTCACTTGCTCTATTTGTCTCAGTTCCATCCAAGGTAGAAGAGCTTCGACAGAAGCAACTGAGGGAGCCCCACTGAAACCTGATGGACTGGATGTTTTCTACAGAGATCTGACTTCAAATTCACTGCTTTGTGATGCCGGGGTCTGGGAGCACAGGAAAAGTGACCTGTACGTGGCAGAAGTGGATAAAGCGCAAAGCAGGTCTGTGTAAACTCAGCCTTCCTCTTTGCCGCTGCTGTGCTTCAGAAGAGGGATTGGAGTGAAGGT
The DNA here is from genome assembly GCF_000710305.1 of Buceros rhinoceros silvestris. NCBI lineage: Eukaryota > Metazoa > Chordata > Aves > Bucerotiformes > Bucerotidae > Buceros > Buceros rhinoceros. The sequence continues at coordinate 19,278 of NW_010432547.1, read as the reverse complement.
GCTGCCTTCTGGTCTATTTTTTGTTAAATATTTTTTTAAAATCTTCAAGGGAAATAGATGCAGGAGCGAACGTAGGCAGCCTGCAAGTTGGGACACTTCCCTGGGCTCCTTTCTGTGTTCCAATAAATATTCATATAAAGTTCAAAAGTGACAAAACAGAAGAGTTCTCTGGCAATAGATTAAAAGTGTCTGATTCTACCTTTTTGTTTTCCAGTTTTGTGAATCTTTTTCTCTTGCAAATGCTTGGGAAACAAAATGTTTCATTTTGGCTTGAGCAGAATATTTTATTCAACATAAAACGTTATTTGGGAGGGGGAGGTCATTCTTTGAGAGAAAAAAAAATGGAAAGAAAGTTTGGGTTCATTTTAATCCAAACCACAATCTTGTTTATTTGGTTTTTTTTCTTTTACCCAGTCACCAGAGGAAAAATATACCAGTTTTTCACAGAGCCGTAATGATCCATTCGATCAATTGTAAATGCTAGATCTCACTTGCTCAGCTGCTGTAAGAACTCCAGGAGACAAAACCAAATTGCTGCAACAGGAAAACATGTGCCAAGCACATCTAAGTAGAATATGATATGATTAGTGAAAGACAGATGAGAAAGGGAGAGGGGAAATGAAAGAGGAGAGGAGAGGAGTGGAGAGGAGTGGAGAGGAGAGGAGAGGAGAGGAGATTGTCTGATGCAGCAAGGTAGGAGCCAC
>NW_010432547.1:8376-18392 GCF_000710305.1 Buceros rhinoceros silvestris | reverse complement strand
CAGCAAGGTAGGTGTCACTGGCAGCCGCAGGGATTCTCAGAGCAATGGGAAAAGCGGGCGGGCAATGGGCAGTTTGGAGCCGCTGTGTGTGACATGAATGGAAAGATTTAAACAGAAAACCCAGCCCAAACTCCTGCACTTCAGCACTGCTCTGCACGCAAAACCAGGTGAGGCTACGCCGATTCCTCCCAGAGTGTGTGTTGAGACTTGGCTGATGCTGCATTCCATGAATAATTCCTCTCCTCTGCCTGCGAGACATTTCACTGTAGGAAAGAAAGGGATCTCAATCCAAGAATTTCGGTGAATGTAGTTATTCAAAACTGGGAAACTCTGAGATGCTTCTATTGTTTCTTGCTGAAGAGGTGGCATTTGTAGTCTCAGAGATATGGAGAGGAATGCTGTTTATAGATCAAACACAGTGCTACGGAAATCCTGCATCTCGCTTGCCTCTCCTGAAGACCACGGAAGCCTCTCTGAGGCCTCCTCATAAGAGGACGTTGTTAAATGTACAGATAAGGATCTTGCTGCACGTTCAGGAAAACGTTTCTATTCAAACACGAACTATATGGCCATAAATACCACGCAGCACAAGGACTGACTATCTATCTTAGAAAATTATGGTATGGCTTGCGTAGAACAATGCACCATCTCTCTTTCTGATGCTTTAATATTAATTAAACATCTCACCACCTTTTTTACATGCTTTACGTTAGCTCTTCTATTAACACAGTTCCAAAGGAAAACAGGAGAGATTATTTCTCCTTCTCTTCCTTTAGCCTGAGAAAAACGAGCCACCTTCTAGGTTCGTGAGAACGGCCCATGTAAACAAATCGCCTTTTTTAACTACAAATAGCTGTTAAGTCTCCTTCCCTATGCGTGATCATCCTCGCAGAGAAGCTGGTCTGGTGCTGCAAGACTGTGAATCCTGAGCTCCGCAGGTTTGTCTGTGTACAGGCATTACAGCTGTGCTGCGGCGCGTTCTATTCTTTGACTCCAAACGTCTCCCCCGTGGCTCAACCCCTTCCTGTTGCTTTCATGAAAATGAGAAGCAGTCCTTGATCACAAAGTTCCCAGGTTTTTCCTCACGTTGACAAAGGAGATTGTTGTTAGCCTGCCGGCAAGTGTTTTGAACTGTGCCGAAGAAACGGGAGCCGAGAGAATATTCTCATGGATCAGGAAGAGGTTTATTAATCCTCTGTAGAAGCGTTAAGGACACAGTGATGGGAGCATGTAAGAGAAGCCAAGGGCAACTGCGCGCTCAACGCAGCTCTCTGGGCAGCTTCTCCAATACTTCCCCTCATGACCTCACTTCCCAGTGCACTTCGAGGCTCATGACCCCACTTCTGATTGCCAGCCCTGTTCCTGCAATCAAGTTCCCATCAAGCCACCTCTTAAATACTGGGACCTCTTCTTTGTAAACCAGTGTCCTAAGGGTCTGCGAAAGAGGTACCTCCCTTGTGATTCGCCCAGCAGAGCTGCTGCCAGCAAACCGTGGAGGACTCAGGCTGCCTGCCCATACACCATATTTCCTCAGAGACGAAGGTATTTCCACCCAAGATTTTGTCTTGGAGAATATCAGCCCTGTCATTACACACCTTTGTCCTAAAACCATAGGAGTAAGATGTTGAAATCCTCAAAATACCTGTAGGACAAGATGCCTACACAGTCTCCGGGGGGGCCTGCACCCTGGCCCACGATTCCTCAGGATCGAAGGGACACTTGCGCTGACCACCCGGACCTCCACGTAGGGTGCTGCAAGGTTGATCACAGCCACCAAGGGGATGTGAAACCACACCTTGCCACGACTCTTTCATGATCACTTCACTCACAATTAGCAACGTTCCTTGAGTCATTAACAGAGCAAAGGGGAAACTAAGCCACTGAAGCTGGAGTTTTCAATCGTATGATCTTTCTCAGAGACGGTCTTTGAAGGACAATGCACAGCTAATGGCAGAAGAACTGCAGACTTGGGTCACGATTAAGGACTGCAACTGATGTCTGCTCAGCCTCACACATGCTTCTTGGTATCTCCTCTCCTGAGCTACCCAAAATCCTGCGATGTTTCATTTGCCAGATGGCAGATTGGTAGGAGCCCTCAAGGTTCCACGTTCAGTTCTGCACAGAACATCCATATAGGTCAGCTTCACGTATGTGCATGCACTAAGGCAACGGAGGGGAAAATGCTGTCCTACACAATGTTTTTTGTTTTAATAACAAATTATACCTTACAGGGTGTCAGAACATCCGCCACACATGAAAAGAGCCATCCCTGACTGCAACGGGGAACCTTAGATTGAGCTGGGACTTTCAGATGCATGTTAATAGTAATGCCACATGCCTCCTTCTTTCTGAACAGAGGGGAGATCTTCACACCAGTGCACAAAAGCACTGAGGCGTGGATTGATTTCCTCCCCCACTCCCACCAACATGCTTGCCAGGAAATACCAGCTTCCCTGGGCCCTGCCGCTGTGGGTGGTTGGAGGCTGATGCACCCATCCCTCTGGGGGAACAGATGTTGCCACTGATTCACTTCGCAAGCATGTGAGTCAAAGTCTACATCTGTGACAACTTACAGGAAAGAATCGTGAGCAGCTGCAGAGCAGAAAGTGCAGAGAGAAAAGTCGATTGAGATGTAAGACGAGATACTGCAGCAACCCTGCGCACCGACAAATGGAATCCGTTTGATTCAAGCTGCGGCAAATCTACCTGAGCAGAGAAAGAGAAAGGAAGAAAGTAAAGAGAGACAGGCAACAGTTCACTGAGTGCTCCGTGCATGATCCTCAGTGACTGATGCTTTACATAACAGGCTGCCCCGAGAGGTGGAAGCAGCCCCATGGCTGGCCCCATGGCAGGTCAGGTTGGCCCTTGGGGCTCTGAGCCCCCTGCTCTGGGTGCAGATGTCCCTGCTCCCTGCAGGGGGGTGGGCTGGGGGAGCTTGGAATGTCCCTTCAACCCAAACCGTTCCGTGATTCTATCCTATCTATTCACATTAAAAAAGAGCTGGAAGGGCTCTGTATGATGCTGCAGGACTTCTGACAAACTTTCGATCCAACCGCCGCAGCCCTCTGCGCCTTGTCCCCATCCCCTCCCCAACCCAGTGACGCATTCAGAGGGTCTGGCTGCCCCTTGCCATTTGCAGTCCCCAAAAGACCTGGAATGTTCTTCGTTCCAACCGAAGTGCTGATGCAATCTGCCGGTCAAACTCCACTTTGACGGTTCGCTGCGCCCCTTTGATACCGGCACATTACCAAACTGAAGGGAGGCGGCTTCGAATTGATGAGCCGTCCTGCTGCTCCCCGCGGGCAAGCGCAGTTCGGACGAGAGCGACACAGCGGAACTTGGTGTTCTACTCGCTGTTTGTAAAAGCGGCTGGAATTCTGTGGGTGAAAAGTATCACCTACATAAAGAAGTAAAGCTGCCTCCCCGCCTACACAGGAGAGTGAATACTGGGGGGGGGAAAAAGTCTGCAAATATTCAATCAACTTAACAAATGTTTCCCAGCTGGTTTTTGGTTTCGTTGGGTTTGGGGTTTTTTGTTTTGGGTTTTTTTTTTTTTTGGTCTTTAATGTTTGTTTTTTCTGGATATTTATGGTATCTGGTTTTACTAGCTCAAATGTTTGTAGCAGGCAGAAATACACAAGGCTGCATATTGAGGAAATACAAATTTTAAGTTCCTAACTCAACAAGAAGCAGGATTTTATTACCACAAAATGATCAGCCACAAAATAGGAACAATTCCATGAGTCTTAACAAAATTACACCTGTGATGTAGGAACTTTCTCAAACTTACCAAAAGATAGTTATCTTTAAAAACTTCAAACAACTTAGAATGGTAATTACCCTAATGTAGTCAAAACGGGGGGGCTGGCCAGTCAGAACACTTTTCTAGCAGTTACCAAGACTATAAATTTGCAAAGGGAAGCAACATCCTCAAGATGAGGTTCCTTATGAATGTTTTGTCTTTCAAACCGGTGTGGTTCAGGGACTTCTCCGATTCCAAAGGAGTGATTTGCCTACCCGAACAGCTCCTATTTCTCACGTGGGCAGGACTTGCCCTACTGCATATGCGAGTTGTAGCAGCTTAGTAGCTAGCGCTGGGCAGAGATTTTTCACTTTTTTTCTGGAATTCTCGTAACACAGGACAATCTGTAGGACCGTCTGTCACTTCTGCACTCTTGCACTCCATTTGTCCATTGTTTTTGTACCAATTACTGCATTTATAAAGAGCACTGAGCAAAAGCAAACTTCATTTGCTACGACTAGTTCGTTTGTCTAAATTTCTTAAGGTTCTCCAGATTATTCCCAGTCTTTGTCCTCCTATCTACTCCTTACACCTTGACTGGCTGAAATTATTTGGGGGCCATCTGCTGACTTACTGCCTCCGGGCTCACCGTCGTTTACAAAATCGAAATAAGTTTTACCAACTCATTTTCTTTATCCACTCACCACTTCATTGACACACTCAAAGATGACCAAGGGTTCACCCAGCACAGTCCCCCACTCCAAACACGCATCATGAGCGTCCAGGTTCTTTTTATTTAATTAGTTCAAAGCCTTTTGCAAGGTTGAATGGTTCGTGGCCTGAAATGTCCCAAATAACCGCTGAAACAATACACTATTTCTTTTAAAAATAGAGAAAAATAAAGAAAACTCTCACACAAAATGTTTTCAAACAAAACTATGAAACGAAAATTTGGATGAATTGCCCTAAAAACATTTATTTTCATTCTGGATTTTTAAAAAATCATCCTATTCTGATTTTCTTGAAATACACTTGGTTTTGGTTTCGGTATTACTACTGTTCAGCTGGGCTGGTCTAGTCCAGCTCTCCACACAGCTATAAAACGACGGCCTCTAAGACGATTACCCCTCCAGAGTACAACCCTTTATGCGGGTATTTTGACATAAATACAGGTTTGGTATCAAGAAGAAAGGAAAATCCATGTGTTTTTAAAGAACAGACCAAAAAGGGTTACTATTGTGCCACAGCATGTATTTCTCATGTGCCGGCACCTTGAGTTCCCCGTGCAGTTTTGCTCCTCCGACCTCAAAAGCGGATCTATTTGAACGGGGGAAGGTTCAGGGAGAGGTCACCAGGATGATCAAAGGTGTGGAACAGCTTCCCCACAAGGAATCACTAAGCAGAATAGGCTGGAAACGAGATGACCGAGTGGGGCTACGACAGAGGTCCATAAATCACACCCGCGTCTCACAGGGGGAGCAAGCTGGGCACAATGGGAGCACTGTCCCCTCGGGGCAGGAGCGGGGGCTATAGCACAAAGCGAGAAGGTGGCAAGTGCAAAACAAGGGAAAGGCAGAGGCTCTTCACACAACGTGTCATTAAGCTCTGGAGCACTTTGCCTCGGGATGATGCAGATACCTGCGGTTTCAAAAAGCAACCAGACAGATGCTCAAAAGGAAGGTTCAAAGGGGACTGCTGAGTTTTACAGACCAAACTTCCGGCTCAGGGGGAGGTTGAGCCCCGGGTTGCTGGCTGGCAGCAGAGCATACCAGCCATGTACCACTCACGAAGTGCTAAGCCCTGCTCTTCTATGACCGAGACATCCGTGGCTGGCCAACGTAAGAGAGGACGCAGGGTTCAACGGGTGCCTGCTCTGAGCAGCGCTGCCCAACCCTACAGCCCTGTGTTCTATCTGTCTCCGATGCTGAAAGCTCCTTTTAGTGACAGATTTTTGCTAGCATCTCATATCCAGGTTACCCACCAACCCTCTTCTCGTGAGAACAACAGCTTGGTTTGGACATTCTTCTTCCAACATTTCTGTCCATCACCTCTAACACAGAAGAGGACCTTTCTGCAGATGAGTCTTCTGTGGAGCCTCCTGAGGAACGTCCCAGCCATTGATCAGGAACTGGGCCCATACTGAAGTCAAGGGGAACTGCACATGCTTGATGATAAACAGTGTTTGACGTTTGCACTGCTGTGTTCTGAAGGCATGTAAAAAACTGGTAAATTAATCCACCGAATACCTGTTTCCTCATGTTTTGGACGCTTAGCTAGCATGAGATGTCAGAGCAGAATGGCCAAAGGAGAGGTTGGGCTGAACCCGACTTCTAAGTTTAAAGCTAAAGAAATATTTCAGTTAAAAAAAAAACAAAACAAAAACAAAACCAGAAAATACTCCTGCTTTACTGATGTCTTGAATAAGAGCCTGTATGATATTTCAAGAGCTACGTTGGATTATTTTGTTCTCCAGAGTAAAGAAAAGTCATTTGAAGACAAAACCCAAAACTTCATGAAGAGAAAACTTCAGATTTTATGGAGGAAATGGGTAAATACATTTGATTATCAACATGGTCTATGAAACTTTCATACTTGTCTAAATGTAATTAAAAATCCAGGGCCTGTGAATCCTTTGTCTTGTTGCAGACATTCCCCCATTTCTCTGAAAAACTTATTTTGAAACCATAAAGAGCCATGCAGCAACAGCAGAATTTCCAACAACAATCCTGGTTGCTCAGTTTGACAGGGTCAAGCTAAAAATCCCCTGGGCTTGCTTAATAAATATTTGGTCTAAAAAGGGTCAGTAACACTGGTCGTGGACTCATCCCAAACATCAGCTTTTCAGAAGACTCTCAAAATAGTCCTTCCATGCTCATGAGACATCCCGCGCGGAGAACGGGCTCTGCTTGGGAGTGAGTGGGGCAGTGGGGACTGCTTGGCGTGAAGAACTAAAGATGCTGGGTCTCATTTCTGGAGCAGTCACCAAACCGTTGTATAATTCAGTCAGTGGCATGGCAGGAATTTTTTCAATTAAAGAGTGTTTTCTGCTATCAAAAAACCATGATTTTTGTAAACTCAGGGGTTTGATGTTTCTGTTTTTTAAACAATCCCAACTGGTTTTTTAATTATTTTTTAAAAGCTTTGACATTTGCTACTTTAAAAGGACAAGAAAACTCCCAGTCCTCCCTCTGTTATCTTTGGGTTTGTTTGCACTGGAAAGAAAAAGGTCATTAAAAGGGATAAAAATACAATCAACATTTTTATCTTTCTATACTCAACTCTGGAAAACCGATGAGAGAACAAAGACGTCAACCAAAAATTGTTTGAAAATGCAACTTAAATGATGCAAAGTTTTTCCATTTTAAATAGACAAAGTACTGAACCTCAGTTTGCCTCCCTTCACCCATCATAGAGGACATAGAGTGTCCTAGAGAAGAAACAGTCAAACGCCACCCCTGGCCTCAGCTGTAAGTCTGGTTCACCGGGAACTCCCCACAGTCCTGCAGCCATGGTGCTCTTCACCCCTCACATCTCTTCCCATCTTGAGATCCCACCTAACCCTTGGCCGGTCCCTCCCAACCCTCCTGGTGCTGGTGTAGGCATGACCTCCTCGTGCTAAAGCATGACTGGGCAAAGCAGTGGTTATTTGGGGGGCAGACCAGTTCCCTGCTCGGGGTCACGAGGTGACCAGAGAGCAGCTCGTGCTGGGCTGAAGAAGTGGCTGCTCTCCCAGGTGGGAAAAAACATCCCAAAGCAGGAAATCCAGCTTGGTTCTTCCAGCGCCCATTTTTTAAATTCCAGACCCCGTCTCTGGGAAGGTTGGGCTGAACTTCCCGGCTCCTCAACAAGGGCAGGTCCTGACCCCAGGGATACCCCAGCAGCCCAAAAGCCCTGTAAGTAGAGGCAAATCCATCCTTCCATGAGAACGCAGACGATTCCGGCCCCCGTAAACACTCCATGCCCGAGCACACGTTATGTCAGAAACGGTTATGCCACAAACTGATGGAATTATGCATCGTGTGAGGAGCCTCGAGAAAGGAAATGACAATGTTCACAAATGCATAAGATGAGATTCTGTCAGAAACAAATTATGTGGATTTATAGTTTATCCACAGTGTGTATTTATGCATCATGAATACCCGCACATCTAAGATTATTCAAGCACAAAAACACATACAAGGATGGAACATAAATTCAGTCTGTGGTTTCTAGCCTGTACATTGGTATTTGCCGGACACTGATACTTGTTATTATTTATTGGTTCTTGGTTTTAATTCTCATTCTTTGATAGCCTGATTTATTTTGCATGGCGATCCGCCATTTCATACTATAATGCGCCTTCTCTGAAAGGAATCACGCATTACTTTTTTTCTTTGTTTCTTTTCAGCATTGTACCACTATCTTTTAAAATTTCAAATAAAAGCATGACTGGAATAAAAGACAGTTAAATTACATCCACATGGATACTAATAAGCAGTCTCCAAAGTCTTAGCCAGTTGCCTAACCAAAACACGAAGCATATGGGAAAGAAGGGGGCCTGCGATTAAAAACCAGCAATTCTGCACTTTGACTGTTTCGTCTGCGTGCTTGAGGGGACATGAGCATCAGGACAGGAGGGCAGGCACTGGAAGCCCAGTATCTCTTCAGGACTTTACTCTCAAAAAGAATCATAAAAGCACGGACGACGCGCTGCGTGGCCGCCCAGCCCGCTCCACTCTGAGACCGAACCCACCGAACGGGAGCGCTCACGCCTCCCGGTTCGTGCGCTTCGCTAAGGGACAGCTACAGCTGGGAAAACGTGGCATTTTTCACAACTGCACTTTGCTCTTGTCCTGCTTTCATTTCTACTCGGGCAGATAGGGTGAAAAAAGTGGTTTAGCCCCAGGTCTCTTCACTAGGTTCTCAGAGGGCGTTTTCTGCTGAGGTGAACTTTTTCTCTTGCCTTTCACAAAATTGGTGAAAAATAAATCATTTCTTGCTGACGTCTTTGAAAAATGTATTTCACCTGGAAGTGGGGACCCAGCCAAGACAGAAAATAACGACCCAGTGAAAACACCAGATTACCCTAGAGAACGTGATGCAAACTTAGCGGCTGCGATTCAGGAGAGGCGTTTGCTTAAGTCCAACAGATCCTTTAGCTTCAGTCTCCGAATGTATGTGAGGAGATCAGCTGAGCTGGAATTATTACACAAACTTCCGTGGGTTAATGTTCATCGAAGGCAGCAACAGCCTGCAAAAATTCCTTACGATGATGCCAGGGCCTTTCTGAACAGATGTTTTATTTCAGTTTTACAAAACCAAGCTGTTTAATCTTGTCACAGCATCTACTGTTTAAATAGAAAAGATTTGGCACAGGTACATATACACGAGTGTATTTGTGTGTGTGTATGTATATATATACACAAACACATACGTGAACAGGCACATACTTAAGATATAGCTTAATTACCTTAACACTAATATCCACATGCAGAAGAGAGTCAGTAACAGGAGAATATAACGTAGTTGGTGTAACAATCCATACCCCATCCTGCTTAGTGTTTCTGCAGCTGCAGCTGTTTACTGCATCAGCAGGTAAATATTTCTTCACAAAAAGTGTATAAAACTTTTCTCCTTAGCTCGTCTCTCTAAGTGTTAACTGTCACCGCATCTCTGAGGGTTCCTTCCCTGTGTCACTGCAATAAAATATTTTTTGCCTATGAGTGTTTCAAATTGTCTCTGCTCTGTCCCAGTGTCTGCGACTGTTTAGTAAATGACGGTTTCTTCAACTTCAGCAGCAAGCGACTGTGCTGTTAAAAGCCTTCAAGGTACCAGGTGTCCCTCGGTGTTCTCCACACCGAGGAAAAAGACTCCGAGCTCTTATCAAGTCAAAGTGTGGAAAAAAGAGTGGAGGTGCAAAAGCAGAGGATCAGCAAGGGCTCCATCCACTCTTAAAGACCGCGTGGAGCTGCTGAAATACAGGCACGTTTCCTCGAAGCTCAGGCTGTGGAAATGTGCCTCCATTCCCACCCTTACCACTCAAACCTTCTGGAGGCAAGATGCAAAGCACCCATTTAAATTCAGGCCTTTGAAAACAAGTACTTAAAGACATTTCAGACCCAAAACCGGCTTCTAGCAACATCAAGAGGCATTAAAGTGGGTTAAAGAAACCAGATCGTTCACTTAACAGAAAGGATCAGAATGTTGGCATTGTTTTCTTAAAGAACATTCGTACAGACAATTTTTATTTCTGTGCCTAATGGAGCCCAGCACAACTCACGCTCCAGCCTGAACC
>NW_010432547.1:5873-8293 GCF_000710305.1 Buceros rhinoceros silvestris | reverse complement strand
TGAACCGCTGTCACTTCTCCTTACAACAGAAGCTTCTAACTTTTGAATGCACAGAAAAACCCCAATACAACACCCGAGGAAGCTGAGGAGGGGGCCTCCTTTCTGTTGCAGACAAACACCCCGAGAATATTTCTTTGCTATTCCATCATACAGGGCGCGATCAAAAATTTCTACAAGAGCCTGAGGGAACATCTCCTCCTTTCCTCTTAGTGGGAATGAATCTCCTTCTCCACTTGCAAATTAGTTTAGAAGCATTTAAATTGTGGTAATTTAAATCTTTCAGGAATAGACCTTTCAAAGTGAGATTCTGAGAAGTTTTGCAAGAAATAAGTATACCTGTGAGATTTATGATGAAGCCAAAGCCCACAGAAGTTAGATGAGATAAACCAGCATAATGCTGGTTCATGGCTGAGCTAGTACTGGAACTGGAGAGTCCTGCTTCTGAGTTCTCTCTTGTTAGATCGTAGGGATTGGAAAAGATAGACATCTCGGACTCCCAGAGGAAAGCGCTCCAGACGAAATAAATCACTGTCAGAAGTGGGTGAGATTCCACTGAAGACATGCCAGGGGTGAGTTGAGTAATCCCTCTTCAAAGAAGTCCATTGCGTCTTATCTCCAGGAAGATATTAATGATATTAATGGCACATTTACGCAATGTTAAGTTTCAACAGGCAAATTATCTTTGCTAAGACATTTCTTCTAGTTGTTTGCACTTGCTTGCAGACTGAAATATAAAGGATTTGCCACTAGCCCTACAACCTATCCCACCTCTGCTGAAACCAAAGGGGAAACTCCCACCTGGCTGCGGTAGGAAACGACTGAACCATGTAAACCTGGACAAAACCTGGAACACTCTACTTGGTGGAACAGGTGTGCTTGCAAATGGAAAAAGCAAGAAAAAGGACAAATATTTTCATCAGCAGCAGTCGGTAGAAAGGAGATTAATTGCCATCCTTTATTTCAGGACTACTGTGCGTGTCTGTGGTCCTGAGGTACAAGTTATCCAGGCTATCACACCACAAAGCAGTGCCAGTGCTTCCACCTGGGATATTGCACCAGCAAATAAGGAATACATGGCTCTTCAGAGCACATTTCTGTGCTGTCAAGATGCCCAAAACAAAGTAAAAATGAGTAAAAGAGAGTTTGGGGAGCTCATCAACAGTTACAGACTCATGTCAGATAGGAGTGACGTGAGTAATAACAGTTTGGTCATGGCCGACCATGGAAGCATGTGACAAGTTACATTGCAATTCTCTCGAGTTCTTTATTTCCCAATCTTGACGTTCAAGGGAGGAGAGCCTGTGAGCGGTGGAGCATGTTGCAGAGGTCCTTTACACCCAGCCGCCCCTGCTCCTCTTTCCCATATTCCTCAGAGGTGTTAGCGCACAGGAATGTGGACCCTGTTATGGTGGCGTCAGCAGAAAACAGAAATCATCTGAGAGGAGAGCTGGGGAAGGGGCTGATGGAACTCCCGGGGCTGCAGCCGGTGGCTAGAATAGGAATAAAGAGCTTCTTCGCTGCTGCTGCAGTTGTTCCTCCTCCCACGGCAGGAGCAGAAGGTACCTCTATGTGCTGTTTGACACACGTCACTTTGTCCAGACCAAAAAAACCACAAAGGCAGGAGGGGGGAGATGATGTATCCTCCAACACATCGACCGTGAGCAGCTCAGTGCAGTTGTCTCTAACAGTCAAAGACACAGAGGGACAGAGCAGCTCTCTCTCACTCTGGAGGGTTACTCTCCATCTATTTTCTAGAGCCTAAACAGCGCCAGCCCCAGAAAACACAGATGTCTGACACCACCCCAGATGTTAGAGTCCTATTCTTGTACCAAGCACAGTAACAAGAGATGAAAGAGACGAGCCAGGATTTGGCTGGTTGGTGTCTTTTATTCCCTTTTTCTCTTCTTTTTTTATTACCAGAAACAGTAATTTAGCCACTGCTCTGAGAAACTTGGAGCTTGTCTCCAAGAAGCTGCTGGTATGATTTCCTCAGCAGATAAGCAGTTTTCCTCCAGGACTTGGCAGCTTTTAAGTAGCCTGGAGGAGCCCTTCCAGCTGCAGACAGAACCGTCTGGGAAGATTGCAGTTTAATTTAGGCAGTCACCAAGCTGGCTGCGTGCGGACTTGAAGAGCACGTGCTTGGATAACTCACTATCCAGATGTTTTGGTGACTTTATGCGTACAGAAAATAGGCATGTTTTATACATATATGTACATACATCACCCATACAAATATATGCACATAATGTGTGTTTTGCATTGGTAAATAGGTGGAAAAGATGGAAGGAATTCAAAACTTAGTGAGTTGATGAGGAATACCCTGAGATGATGTCTACACAGGCTGCCCTGTACAGGTGGTGGAGTCCCCCACCTTGGAGATGTTCAAAAGCCATCTGGAGGTGGTCTTGGGCAACTGGCTC
>NW_010432547.1:0-5797 GCF_000710305.1 Buceros rhinoceros silvestris | reverse complement strand
CCTGCTGAAGCAGGGGGGTTGGACTAGATGACCTCCAGAGGTCCCTTCCGACCCCCACCACTCTGCGATTCCATGATATATCTTATTTAAAGCCATGTTAATGTCCTTCGATCCGTGAGTGAGTTCCTAAGTTACACTCATGCTGTACAACCATTGTTTTTAGCCCACAAAGTTATCCACAGATTTCTACTTTTTTCTCACTGTTGGGGAAATTGAGGTCCTGAGAAACTACGTGACTTGCAGCGGCCTTGCCCATCAAGCTGGAGCAGAGACTTGCCCCTGACCTCCATTCCACCGTGGCTGCCAGACTAGAAATAGTACGCTTCTATGATTGGTTTCGGAGCCAACCGTACCCTTGGTGGCCATGCTGTTGCCTTGATTATGTCATCGTTTGAAAGTGTGTGGAAGTGATATTCTTCTGCTGAAGAACGCTGGTGAGCACATTTAGGAAGGAGCTTTGATAAAATATAGTTGTGCTTGAACATACAAGTGGTTCTGAGAGCCAGGACCATGAGTTTAAAATTCCTGAATGTTCTGAGTCAGCTTTGCACTGAATGAAGAAAAAATGCCTACACGTGGGTACGTTTGAGATATCTGCAGAGCTCCGAGATGACAGTCCCATACTTGTGATTTGAGATCAAGATTGAAAGTGGCTGCAGTACTATCACACTGAGAAATCACCAACCTTAGTACGAGAATGAGACTGGATATCGGCCGGCCAAAGGGCTGCTACAAAAACCCAGAGGCACTGCGAGACAGGGTCACACCTTCAGCTTGTGTTTGGCCGTTTCCTCATCTAAGGCACAGCCCAAGAGACCCATCACCAAATACAAACTCTGAACAATAAGGCGGAAAGAAATTTCCCACCTGCTCCCTCAGGGCAACACTCAAGTCCACCCAAGCCCAGCTGACCACTGGGGTCAGCTATGGGCAGAAGGGCAGGAGAGCTTCCTCCTCTCCCCGCTGAGGAACGGCTCTGTCTTTAATGGGGCTGCCCAGAATAGGTTCCATTTCCCACTCGTTGCCTCTGCTCTGCTGCAGAAGTTCGCCAAGTGGAAGGAAGACCATGAGCAGTGCTCTGTGAGAGATGAAAATCTCATTTCCCCGAGGATATTATTAACCTGGAGGAGCAGTGGCCCCACAGGCACTACAAGAATAATATAAACTAAGAAAGTAGCTCCCAGGTGCATTAAGTGCTACTGGAGACTCTCACACAAGCTTGGCAGGTCGCGTTAATCCGTTTGGAAATGAATTTTGCTTCTTTGGATGGTTTATAAAAAACTGCCAGCTCTTCCATTTTCTCTGAGAAATTAATCAAAATCAAAGTTTAATCTCACTCTGAGAAAATATAAGCAGCAATGAACAATCCCATACATGCGTTTAAGTTTTTCCAGAAGTTTTCTTTTGTCTTCAGTGATGGAAACCGTCATTACTCCAGAGCAAGAAGATATATGAAGGGCATCTTTGCCCAGACTTCAACAAATTTTCGATCTGCTGGTGTGACCGTGTGGCACGGTTTGGGTTTTTTTAAGTCACGGCATCATTGTGCAAACAATACAAGGCATAAACAACAATTATGAAGGGTTAGGATGGTTGCTCGTATGTACGCCGGATGAAGAAATATCTTTGGCTCCTGTTTGTTGTGCTTCCAGATGAATGCCGACAGTGTACAACACGGTCTCGCCGTTCCCGCTGATGCTTCCAACAGCTTCATCCACAGCCTGCCCCTGCCCTTGCTATAGTCCGTGGCAGTAACCCCGCCGGGAGGCTGAACCCAGCCCTGGCTGCAGCAGCAGTCTGTGCTCGTAGTAAAGACGTTCTGAGCGGAGAAGTTCCTCTTTGGCTCCGAGCAATCAAGTCGCAAGCACATTTTAAATGCCAGAAACAAGCGGAAAAACAAGGAGAGAGATTATTTTATGGAAAGCCATTTGCATTGTTTTGGATTCTTTGTGTCTTTCTTTGATTTCTTTGTCTGGGATAGCCCAAACTCTGCAGGGTCTGGTTTTTATGTCGTTTTATACCTTTATTCCCGCCTACTTTTCAAACCGTTCCAGGAAAACTAAAAACCTGCTTCAGATAACTATGTTTTACAACATTTTTGTGAAAGCAGCAAGTCTGTTCCAGCAGATGGGCTCGCCGTGTGTGTGTGCATATCTCTGCTTGTATCTGAGAAAAAAAAAAAATAGAGGGAAAAGACCCTATATCTTGACATGGCCACAAGACCTTCATTTTTACTGTGTTTGGTCTGTATTGCCCATGCCTGTTACCAGCTAGCCGAACTTCCACATGGTGTTTGGACTAAAATAAATTCATTTCCAAAATATACTTCTCAGGCTAGTTACCTACCTGAACAAGGAAGAGCGATAAGGGGTAGACCTCTGTGGTCACCTGCACCATCTCAGAGCCACAGCTTGCAAGTGAACATCACCGCAGGCACATGCTTGAGAACACTAAACCCAGATGGAGCATCCCTTGAAATAACCACAAAATTCCGCTGGCTTCAGTGGCTGCATTGAAAAACAAGTCTCTGGAAGAGGAAGGCGAAATAGTCTGCACAATCCGGGAGCTGAACATCTAGAAAGTATTGCTCTTCCAGTTTTTTTTTTTTAGTAAAGAACAAGAAAAAAATCCACAGCTTAAACACCTTATTCTAAAAATACAAAAATGATAGATGCAGAAACTGATAAACCCTGCTCTCCTCCATAAACTACAGCTTTTTCAGTCCGATTTGCAAGGAGGAACAAACTGACCGCCGTTTGTTGTACATCGTAAAACAGTTTAACTTCTCCTTCAAACAGCCGAAGCCAAAAGAAGTCACACAGTGCATATTTCTGTGTATCAGACAGGCTCCAGGCTCGCCTTGTGGGTTCTAACTCAAGCTGGACAGGTAGGAAAATTTCTTTCCAAATCTTCACTTATTTTGATGAATGTGCCACAGACAATTCACAAAGAGAACCCTGACAGAGGTTCCATTCTGCGTGAATGAGTCTCTCCACTCCTTCCCAATTAATCTTTATGTCCCGCTCCTTTGCCTTATTCAAGAGCACCTATTGTCTCTGTAAAGGCACAATACACCCGTTAGCAAATCATAGTGGTGGCACCTCAGAGTGCTGCCCCATCCCATTCTTCTCCAGAGCACGAGGTGTCCCACCCAGCTGCTGCCTCCATTCTTTCCCACCCTCTCCCTCTTTTGACTATCTTTCACCACCAGATTGGCACTGGCCACCAACCCGCCGGCGCTTCACCCAGACAACGGCTGTGCTGATCGGCCTGAATCTTTGAAGCGTCACACAACGGGTCCAACAAGTTCATTTTCTTCCTATTTTAACACCTTTTGCAGAGGGGCCCGGCCACGGAGTGTATTTCCCATCAGGTATTTGGGGGTTTTTTGACCCCTATGATATTATGGCCGAAAGGTGCCTTTGGAAAGGATTTTGCTTTATACCTACATGAGGTATATACCCTGCCCCAGGAGCCCAAGTCCAGCGAGCCAGGGTTGGGTTGGTTAATATGATTTTTAATGAGCACTGATGTGACACGCTGCTTAGATCAGAGTGTAAAGGGTTGTTATTTGTCACTGCGTCCCTTTACAGCACATTCTGAACGGGGAGCACAGTAATGAAACGAGTAGGGATGGGCATATTCTAAACAAAAATATTGTACATCAGTCTGAAAAAACCCATATCCTTAAAATAACACAAAATAAAAAAGACAAATAAAAGACAAAGTATAGTCTGTGTTGCTCTTGGAAGGTTCTACCACGTCCAAACCCTTTGGATATTTAATTTCATTTTATTTCACCACCACAGCTGAAGCTGCGCTGATGTAAATCACAAGTGGAGCCTCATTTACCAAGTTGGCCAATGGAGCCATAAAGTCATTCCCCTTTCCTTGTCTGAAAAGCTGTTAGTGATGCTGCTGAGGGGGGCTGTCACCTCCCAGGGGACAAACCGTGAGCTTCTGGGATAATCGACTTGCGGGATAAATGACTTTTTGCAGGCGATCTCCAGTCTTCTCTTTCGCAGATAATTATGTTGCTTAACCTGGGTACGGTTGTGTCTATAGATAAAGCCCCTCCTTTTGGCTCTGGCTGCTTATACAACTTTAAACTGAAAGAGGAAGATTTAAACTAGATATGAGGAAGAAATTTTTTACACTGAGGGTGTTGAGACCCTGGCGCAGGCTGCCCCGAGAGGTGGGAGCAGCCCCATCGCTGGCCCCATGGCAGGTCAGGTTGGCCCTTGGGGCTCTGAGCCCCCTGCTCTGGGTGCAGATGTCCCTGCTCCCTGCAGGGGGTGGGACTGGGGGAGCTTGGAAGGTCCCTTCCCACCCAAACCATTCTCTGACTCTGTGATCCTGTGATTCTATGCTTCAGTGCTGCCAGTCCTTCATTACTGCTCGTGGTGCTGCTGGCCTGCCTTCTACTTTCAGGTAACAGCAGGTGACTTACATGAAGAGCCTTCCTACATGCCATATCATCTGTACACCTGCCAAACACGTGAGACATCATGCTTCTTCCACCAGGCAGGACCCCTTCGTAATAATCTGGTGCTCATGGCCAACAACGGGATAACCCACTTTCCCACGTACGCTGCCTTTCCCCTCTGGCAGTGGAACCACCAGCCCTTGTCCTGTCCCCACAGCCCCTGCTCAACAGCCCCTCCCCAGCTCTCGCACAGCCCCTTGCAGCACTGACAGGCTGCACTCAGGTCTCCCCGCAGCCTCCTCTGCTCCAGGCTGAACCCCCCCAGCTCTCTGCCCTCTCCTCCCAGCAGAGGGTTCCACCCTGGGGTCAGTGCTGGGGCTCCTCTGGCCCCGCTCCAGCAGCTACGACAGTGGATAGAACATGAGCTTTGGGTAAGGACATTTTTACAGCCTTACCCAGTGCTCTTGCTCATGTCCATGGACATCTGTTTCTCGAAGGATGTTACTTTGCTCTGTGCATCTCTCTCCAGGTCACTGGGAGGATATCTGACCACTACAGACTTGTGCAGACCGCCACCAAGTGCTCTGGAAACTGCCCTTTCTGCCTGGAAAAACATTTGTGTGAAGGCACAAGCGTAACCCTGAGAATCCGAGGCACCGGACCTCTAATTCTGACTCACCACTGCCTTGTTTCTGTCTCAGTTTCCTCCCTACACAAGTGAAGAGGATTAAATTTATTCTTCCCTCTCAAGGGAGTTGGGAGGAATCATCATTGTTAGTATCTCTCTTTAAGCACGCACTGGGTAAATACTTCAGCTTGGTTGTGTCGATTTTCTCAAAATTTCCTCCTGTTTGTTACAGATTCTTTGCCATGAGCTGAGCTCATGAGCCCGAACACCAACTAGGAAACATGATGTCCCTGTCCAGAGGCCGTTACAAATGAAAGCTCTGCGATTAAACTCAGGCACATGAGGCACTCACATGTACGACATTAAATCCATGCGTGTTTGCATGACCAGGGCCTAAGACTAGACTAAAAAGCAAAACTAATCAATAACAGACATGGGGGAAAGCGTGCCGGGGTCTGCAGCACCAAAGAAGGCAACCTTGCCATCTATTTTTAGCTTTTAAAATGCCTGATTTACGTGGAAAGCCACCTCGCAAAGGTTTCTTTTCCAGGCAAGGACATGTGGCAACTTTCTCTCCAGCTGCTGGGCGCTGTGGCAAGGACACAGTTTGCATCTCTGGGGAAGCAGAACTTGGCCACCGGGAGTTGCAGCCCTCCCGTCCCTGCTTGGGATGCTTTCCCCGCAACTGGGGAAGGGCCGACCATCCTCCTCCAGCCCCTCACGGGCTGGTTTGGGTTGAAGGG
>NW_010432546.1:0-2281 GCF_000710305.1 Buceros rhinoceros silvestris | reverse complement strand
GCACCACTGCACTCAGAGAATGGATAAACTTTGTCATCACCTCACACGCAGAGCGCACCTGAGCTCTGCTACTACCCTCTTACCTCCCACGAACACTGAACACTTTGCACATAAAGTGCCAGCATGACTACAAGCATGCCGGAGACTTACCCTGGCAAGCTGAGCCTCACTTTCAATTGCATTGTGCAGCCGAACAATTCCCACATACTCTTTGCCTGAAAGAACGACAAGAGCAGTCAGGAGTGGCCACTTGCATTTAATGTTGACCTCAAAGTCCACACTGCTTCACAGCCACACATCCACAAAGCCCTGAAATTTTCACAAACACCTCTCTAGGAAGTGCACACAGTTCATTATGGAGTTGGTTATTCTTCCAACAAAACAAATTTAAGCTACATTTATTTTTTCATCAAGTTTTATTTCACTGGACTGGTACAGGATGAGGCCATATGTTCAGCTAATATACGAAAACTACCTCTCAGAAGTGTTTTCATTTGCTTAGAACAGAATATAACCAGATGAATAAAAAAAAAAAAAACATACTAAAACCTGTGACAGCATGAAGGTGCCCTCACTGGCTTGGAATGCGAAAGACAATCAACCCATAACCTGAAGACACTGAACACCAAGAGCAGACCTTACAAAGACTAGAAATCTCCGCTTTTGTCTCCAAAAGAACTCCACGCCTCCCCAGTCAGACTGTAAATGGTCCCAGGCAACATACATACCTGCACTCTGCTGAGATTTGACCAGTCGTGTTGCCCTTTCAATGCACACAATGAGGCACCCAGTCACCTTAGGATCCAGAGTGCCACTGTGTCCAGTCTTCTCTACTCGAAGGATACGTCGGATCCACGCAACCACCTCGTGGGAAGATGGATTGGAAGGTTTGTCGAGGTTAATAAAGCCAGACCTATATACAGTGCAAAATGACAGTAGGAGCTAAGCATCAGGGCAAACATGGCAAGACCACAAAAACTTTGTAGCCACAACAAATACTGACAAAGAAATGTGTTTCTATACAGCCAAATAAGCAACGAGCCTCACAAGTGCCCTCAGTGAGCACACATCAAGCTGGTCTGTCCACAGCAAGCAGTCAAAGAATTCTCTTCTGCCCAGACTGCTCGTCTCTAAACCAGCCAAATGCTATAAAAAAAACTCCAAGCAATCTCAAAGCCTAGCAGGCCAAAGGACTTTCCCTAACACCCCAGAGAATTCCTCAAGTGACTGCGTATCTGTCCACAAACCAGCCAGAACCCAACTCCAGAACCAAGCAACCATCAGAAGGTCCCCATTACTGGTTAGTAGCAAAGCACCAACTTGAGTAGAAAGGTATAAAGGGAAATTCAGATATTAACTCTGCAAGAAAAATAAACCACTCTGGTCCCTATTGCACTCACCTGACATAATCAGAAATCTCTCTCTTCAGAGGATTAGCACCGGAAGAAAGAGGTGTGTAGTGTGCTGTCATCACATTTAACTTGTCAAAGTTCTACAAAATCCAAACAAAAGTTACAAGTGTTCTCAAGCTCACCTTGGTTTCAGCATTGCTTTACCCCAATACACGTCCCCAGTTATACTTCTGATTTGTACACTTAAGTGTAAAAGCTTCCTGAAAAATGAAAATGACCCAACAATGAAAACGCAATGTTTTCCAGAAAAGAAACAGAAGTCCTGCATTGAAAGAGATGGGAAAACAGCAGAATACCAACCTTTACAATGCAGGATAAATCCAGTGTGCCCCAGAAACTCAGGGCAATCAGCTCAGGTCTACACAGACCACAGGCCACTGTCGGACCGAAATAAATAGCTCAAAAAATCCGGTGGGGTCTTTACAGAAAATTATAAACTCCAAAAGCAGATGCACAAATACTACTACTGGACAAACTAACTTTATAACGTGATTTCTACATGCAAAGGGTTTGCCTCTGCTCTGAGTGTCACGCATGCTGTTTCTTAGCAGTAGGGTTACACAGAGAAGGAGCTACACGTCTCCACGTGCCTGCACTGAGAGAGGACAAAGGAACGAGCAGCAACAGGAAGGATCCACGAGGTTGCCAATACGCACTCTACCTTGAGCAGCAAGGGCCACTGAGACGTGTCCAGCTGAGGGATCCTGGACTCAGGCTTGATGAAAAATTCCTCCGTGTGCTGAATGTCCTGAGAACGAATGAAGTTACCCGAGATCAGAGAAGAGAAACCTGGAAGCCCGCGCTCAAGGCGGCACCACGCGGCCCTTGACCTCCCCCTGAACGAGCGGCTCTCGCTGCCCGCCACACAG
>NW_010432545.1:17187-17492 GCF_000710305.1 Buceros rhinoceros silvestris | reverse complement strand
CGGCATCAGGAGGATTCTGGTTCGGAGCCCAGCGACTACGAGGAGCAGAAGGAGGAAGAAGAAGCTCGAAAAGTCAAGAGCGGCATCCGCCAGCTTCGCCTCTTCAGCGCCGAGGAGTGCGCCAAGATCGAAGCTCGCATCGAGGACGTGGTGTCCCGGGCGGAGAAGGGGCTCTACAAGGAGCACACGGTGGATCGGGCGCCGCTGCGGAACAAGTATTTTTTCGGGGAGGGCTACACCTACGGGTCTCAGCTCCAGAGACGAGGCCCCGGCCAGGAGCGCCTGTACCCGCGGGGAGAGGTGGA
>NW_010432545.1:16474-16934 GCF_000710305.1 Buceros rhinoceros silvestris | reverse complement strand
CCCCACGTGCGCCCCATCCATATCTTCGAGAGGCCCATCGTCTCCGTCTCCTTCTTCAGCGACTCGGCGCTCTGCTTCGGGTGTAAATTCCAGTTCAAACCCATCCGGGTGTCAGAGCCTGTTCTCTTCCTGCCCGTCAAGAGGGGAAGCGTCACAGTGCTCAGGTAACTCGCCCGCGTTGCCGAGGCCTCCGCGAACGTGCTGGGGCTGGGTTGTGTAACACTAATCACGAGGCACGTGGATGCACACCCCGACGGCGGCTCTTGGGCTTCGTGTCGCCTGCGGGGTCTTGCTGGGGCGGAAGGGGTGAAGGAAGGATGTGGGCGGGGGGTCCTGCTGCTGTGGTGGATGGGGATTTGGGGGGGTGATGGATTTTTTGGGGGGGTGGCTGTGGGGGTCCTGGCAGGAGCCTGGCTACTTTGCCGTAAACGATTAAAATAACACATCGAGAAACAAAATG
>NW_010432545.1:11382-16138 GCF_000710305.1 Buceros rhinoceros silvestris | reverse complement strand
TCGCTCAGGAGCACCGCGGGTCGCGGGCACAAGGAGGGACTTGATGCGTGTTCTCGCAAGCAGGGGAAGAGCCGCGGAGGTGAAATGACCTGCCCAAGGTCACGCAGCCGGCCGGTGGTAAAGCTGGGATTGGCACTGGGGAGCGCCTGCTTCCTAATCCCCACTGCCTCCCAGTATGCGCTGGGCGGGCAGAGCAGGTAAGGGGACGGGCAGGGTGAGCGCAGGCAGGACCCGCCGGTGTCAGGGTTTAGGGAGGGCAGCTGGAAGCTGCGTGACGCGGTGAGCGCCAGCGTCCCTGAAGGTCAGAGTGCTCCCTGCCAGCAGCGGGGACCGCCTGGGCTCGGCCGGCAGCGCCTGGAGCCACCTCCTCGTTCAGGGGCTTATTTTTTAGACTGATGAAGGTCCAAGGGAGTTTTCAGAGCTCCCGGGGCCGTAACACAATCTCCTGCTTTGGCTTGTAAAGCGATCGCCGCAGGGTTCGGGAAGGAATTTCCCCCCCCCAGTCCACCCAGCCTCGCACCGTTGACTAATGCATCAATAATAAATGCCGAGATCTCGCGTCGCTTTTATCTCGGAAAAGCTGCACAAACATTAACTAATCCTCGCCGTCCCCCCGGCGTTAGGTAACTTCTGCGGATTAGCGAGGGGCGAGGGAGGCTGCGGAGGGAAGCGGCAGGGGCACTGAGGATGTTTTCTCGTTCTCTGGTGGGTTGGAGGGGCAGAGGTCAGGGTGATTTCGTGAAATGGGACTCAGGGGGGACGACCCGTCCTGCTGCGTGGCCTTTTACCGTGGAGCAGCCTCCGTCCCCGGGGACGGAAAGTGCTGGGCTTGAGGCGGCCGCGCTGCTCCCTGGCTTCTCTTAGACACCAGGAGGGAAACTTTCCTCCCTAATTTTCCTGCTGGTGATGCGACCTCTTGTGCTGCCTTTCCGCAGTGGGCCTGGGGTCAATGGTTGTCCTTCCTTTTACAGCCAGAGGTCTGGTTTTTTTAAGGACAAGTGAGAGTTCTTTCTTGCTTAGGAGCAAGAAAACAGCCATTAAGGCAGGGTCAGTCTGAAGTCTTGTAGTCAGAGCCACCAGGAAAACTCCCGTGGACTTAAGTCTGAAATAAGATCAGGACTTTGCAGGAGGATGGTGGGAAGAGGGAGAGATGCTTTTCTCTGCACCAGCACCAGAGGATGATGTTTTCTTGTCCCCCAGCGCTGCTGGGAAGAGGCAGCTTGGCTCAGGGCTCCTGGAGCTGGAGCAGAGCGGGGCATCTCCCAGACCTGTGCTTGGGTGACGAAGATCTCGGTCGAATTTGATCACAATCAAATCAATCGAAGATCTGCTTTCCCTCCACACAGCAGGGCTGCTTTCTGACCTACCCACCCACGGTTAGATCTTCTGCTTTCCAGCAAATGATAGACTTTAGGGGGGAAATAGGGGGATTACTGTAATTACAGCAGTTAGCAGATACTTAGCACTCGCTTAAGGGAGGATTGTTCTGTGGTGATATGATGGTGGCCGGGTGCAAGTTCCTTAACTCCAGGAACTTGAGTTCCCATCTCTTTGTCTCCCCTCTGACCCCAGCCCTTCTGGAGGAGCGCCGGGAGGCGCGGACTCTCGGTGGGCTCTCAGGGCTTTATCTCCAAAATCCAGCCCTGGGTCACGTTTAAGTCAACTCCGCAAACTTGGCTTTTTCTCCTCACAGTAAACAGTTGCTGAAGGCAGTTGCCCTGGAGATCGGGAAACGGCGCAGATAGAAACGGCACGCTTGAAATGTCCATGATTCAGACACTGCTGGGTCAGTGGCTGCTGCTGGCACGTAGCCTTTCAGGGGAAGCCGCAGTAGCCATGTGGAAGCCATGAGGATCTAAAGAAAGCTGCTGGGTCTCTCTCTTTGCCCCCACATCGTTCTCAGGCTCTCACTGGCTCACACCTGTCCTGTCCCCGCTCTCAGCAGCCAATTCCAAACTGCTCGGATTCTGTAGGCACCCACCCAGCCGGGAGCGGGTGGAGGGGCTTTCCCCACCTCCCTCCCTGGACTTTACCTGCGTGCTGTTGAGCAGGCTGCGGCGTTTGCAAACACTGAACCCCCCTCAGGCTCAGACCTCCAACCACAGGTTGATATCTAGAAGGTGGAACAGAGATTCTCCTGCCTGCACTGGGCATCTCTGCCCACAGGACAAGGGCTGAGCCACCCCATGACCCGCTACCGAGCCCTTTGCTCTTCCAGCAAAGCCCTTCTTCCTCTCCTTTCACCTCAGCAGTGAAGATTTGCCCCTTTGACGTCTAGAAGCAGACCTCCTCCAGCCCCCTCTTCTCCTGCAGCCCCAGGAAGTAGCTGCTTCTGCGGGTTTGTCCTGCTGTCAGCCAGGCCGAGCGAATGCAGCGGCAGTGCCTCGGTCTGTGCCGCTCTCCTCAGAGTTAGGCTGATTTCAGCCCCGTGGACCATCCGGTGTCTGCTGGGCGCTGCTGGCTCGACTGCGTTAGCGGGTTTTCTCAACAATAACTTGATAAGCATCAGTCGATAGAAGCAGTGAGGGGATGGAGGAATTTGCCTGTTCATCTGCTCAGACAAATGCTTAGGCTGGAAAAAAGGGGCTGGGGGTTGCAGAGCCAGCCGCCATGCGGGATTCCTTCTCTGCACTGTGCTCCGCTGTCGCAGGGAGCAAGTCTGAGCTCCCAGCCAGCTTTTGTTGAACTGCTCAGTATTGCTGGGCTTCCCTCCTTCCCTCCCTCGTCTCCTAGTGTCTGTAATCGCGGTGGAAACACGGTGATTGTCTCTCCGGTTGTCTTGAGCAGTGCCCGGTGGTAGCAGTCTCTGGAGGAGACTTTCTTCCCAGCTGGAGGAATCTCTCCACAGCGGTCTGGGTTAGCTCCTTTTCCAGAAAAGTCTGATGTCTCAGAACAGGCTGCTGGCGCAGAGGAAGTTCTGCATGCACCAGCGGTGATGAGGCAAATAGATTTGTTGAAGCTCTGCTTGAACCGGTTGGTGTCACATCCGTGGTTTGTGGCAGCAGCTTTCCTGAAGCACAAGACAAGCCTTGAGCAGCTCAGACCCCACGATGGGCTTGTGTGTGAGGTCCCTCTGAGCTGACCTGGCCTAGAAATGTTTCTCGTTACAGACTCTGCAGAACTTCAGGGCCTCCTTTCTGGTGATGTTTGCACAAAACAAGCTGCTTTCATCTTCGGGGGTTTCAGTTCCGTGGTGGCTTAGCAGCAGCTTTTCTTGATTGAGTAAAGAGACTCGGGGAGGAGCTGGGGGGGTGAGATCTGACAGGTCAGGTAGGAACCGGGGTGTTAGTTGGGGGAGCGTGTGGACAGCATCTGCATCTCCCTGTGTTCTTCTGGAAGGTGCTTTAGGCTGGAGATGTCGTGCTCAGGTGTTCTTGTGGGCACCCATTCAGGGTTTTTCTCTCTTACCTCATGCTTTGGGGAACAGGAAATCTCTGGGTAGACCCTCGCTATCATGCTGGGTGTTTTGTCCCATCAGCAGGACACGGCAAGGCCAGGCAGTGGGTGAGAAGTTCTGAAGCACAACAAGCTTTTGACACAACCAAACAGTCTTTTTCTTCCATTTCTCTGCCTGGTGCCCTTTGCTAGAGGGCCACGCGGAGAGACGCCGTCACTACAGCTGATACAGTTGAAGGTGGGTTCTCCCACACCAGTGTGGCACTGGGGCAGGCTGGCAGGTCCCTGTTACCCCTCAGGCAGGAGTACAGGGGCTGTTGTGTCTGGGATCACGAGCTCTGCCTGGCCTCACTCAGAGCGTGAGCTGAAAAACAGGTTCCTGCCTGGGGTGTGAGGACGAGTGACCAGGCTGACACCCCGTGACTCAGACCCTTTTCCTGACGTTCAGGGTGTCGCTGAGGATGTGCCGTGTTGAATGTTAACGTGGGTGATATTGATGAATTCGCTGGAACTTGATGCAGAAATTCCTGGAGCATAATAGAGCGTTGTTACAAGCCCCTTCGCATCACCCTGTCTTGCTCTGCAGTGCCCTGGGGGACAGGAGGGTGGGCATCAACCCCAGCTTGAACTGATCAGGTTTTAGACTCTTAACTCTCTTCCCAAAGCAGTAAGTCCATCGTTGGGAGGTGCCTTTCGAGCGAGTGGGTGGGTTATCTAATCAGATAAAGGAAACCCGGTCCCGTCCCGAGCAGACCTGCATGTGCCTGAGTGCGGAGCGTCCTGAGTAACCCGCGTGCCGGTGACCCCGGCCGTGCTCCTGCAGGTCTGGCTGCCAACAGCTTCCCGGTAAAGCCTCGTGGGGAGAGCGGGCTCGGTGATTTCTGCTGCACGTTAAACCAGCGTGGGGATGTGCCGGCTTTGAGTGGCGTGAGCTGCCTTTGCCCAGGTCATTCCTGCCCTCGTCAGCCATTTCAAGAGGCTCTGAAGGTGTTTTCACTTCTCCTTTCCCGGTGCTGGACTCTGGAGGCTCTTTGAAGAGCCACTCTCCAAGCAGCAGGCAGAGGGCAGGCCCACCTCTTGAACCAGCGCCTTCGCACCCACGTGAGTGGTGAGACCTGCTCCTGGCAGGGTGGTTTGTGTGTGATGGCCGCTCTCCAGGGACCCGCCGCAATCTCATGTGCCGCACTGGGCCTCGAGGCTTGTGCAGAACAAGCCAAACCCTCCTGTGTGCTGTGGGTGGTTGGGGCCCTCGTTGGCCGTGGCTTTTCTAGAAATGTGGAGTGGGCAAAGTCATCTCGTAGAGCAAAACACGCTCCTGCCGAGAGCGGCTGGTGTACGGTGGCGCGGCTGGGTTTGGCCG
>NW_010432545.1:8686-11319 GCF_000710305.1 Buceros rhinoceros silvestris | reverse complement strand
GGGAAACGTCAGCCGTTAGACCAAACCACCCTCCTGCCGAGAGCGGCTGCTGCACGGTGACGTGGCTGCTTGAGCCTGGTGTCATTCTCCTCGTCCCAGGAGCCGTCTTGCCCTGTGACAGGGCAGTTTTAGGAGTGCAGCTTTATGCACTGCTCTGGATTTGAATGTTACCCCATGTCCCTTGTGTTGGGGTTGGGCTGTGCTGGGGGTGATGTTTGTACCATGGCTGAGAAGATGCTTTGGAGAACTGTGTTGATTTTTTTTCTTTTTTCCCCCTGTTTCTAATCTCATGACAAATGAATTGGCTGAATTCACGCTCCATAAACTCATTTCCTACATGTCTTATTTCCCAGTGTTGTGGCAGGTGGTAGTTTCCTCTGGTGTAGACTAAAAAATCGAGTCCAAAAAGGCCCTGCCTGTCCTCATTCTTTCCTGAAGTTCCTTCCTTCCCGTAAGTCTGCCTCCGGAGTGCCTGGGGAACGGTGTTCGGAGGAGGAATTCCTGGTGGAAGTGTGGAAGTGACCGGCCAAGCTGAGCTGTTGAGGCTGGTGACCGCTTTCTGCTTCTGCCTGTCATCTTTCTGACCACGGCTTTTTGTTTCTGTTGTCAGTGGATATGCAGCCGATGAGATTACACACTGTATTCGACCACAGGACATCAAGGAGAGAAGAGCTGTCATCATCCTTCGAAAGTAAGTGTTGAAGGCCTCCAGACAGTAAGATAAAACTTGGATGTGGGGCTGCGATGTTTCCTAAGGTGCTTTTGAAGAAATGCTGTTAAAACCACCTGGCTTGTGAATTTGCTTAGGTGACACCTTGATTAGGTGTCGCTCTGGTGATTGCTCGTGTCTTGCCATACCCATCTCTTGGCCGGTGCAGGTAGATGGAACTTGTTGCTGTGGAGCTCATCACTTCTTGGCTCTGTGCAGCCGCTCTGCATCGTCATGTCTGGGTTTGCAGGCGCTCTTGATGTCCAAACACCTGGCTGTCTGTGGCTGCCTAACTCCAAGGATATCTCAGGCTCTGCTTTCAGGCTGTGTGTTCAGGTGTCTGATCATACCATACCCACACACAGGTTACCTGGATGGTCCTTTGAAGCTGTCAAGAAATCTTTTTGTGAGTGAGAACACACGACTGGAGTCCTGTAAACCTGGTTGAAAGCGTGGCCGTGGGCGGCAGGGCTGCAGCTGTGGCCCAGGCTGGCGTAAGGCTAGCGGTCTAGATTCAGACTCGCTGGGCTTTGGGACAGTTTAGTTGGTTTCAAAACAAGTCTGGCAGTGCTGTGAAGATATGGCGTGAGGCCAGCGGAGCGGAGTTGGACATCTGGTTAGAGAGACTCATGGAGCGAAGGCAGGAAAAACACCCTGAGGCATTGGCCAGGTGAACTCAGCACAGACTGAGGGAGGCAGGATGAGATGGGGCAGGTGAGGGAGTGAGATGGAAGAAAGGCAGAGTAGAACCAAACCGCCGGATGGCTGGTTATTGCCCTGTGAGGGATGAGGGCGTGGTGATAAGAGCTAAAAGGCTGTTGACGTTCAGGTTGATGGTTACTGCAGCCAAGGAAAAGCTGATGAGCACCAGTGGAAGGCACCTCCAAATCCTGGAGCTGCTTTAGTTGGGCTTTGGGATGGGGAAGGTGCTTGTCCTGGGCTGTGGAGTGGTTCCCTAGAAAAGACACTCAGCTAAAATCTGCTAAAGCTGCCCAGACTGGTGCAGATATCTAATATAAATCACCTCTACCTCTTGCTTTCGCCAGCCTCCGTAAGCCGAGGGCATTGAGGCGTTTCAGGCAAGCCCGACTGTCCTCGAAGTGCGGCTGGGCGAGCACCTGGCTGGCTGAGCCGGTGCGTCGCTGCTGAGCAGACCAGCCCCCTTAGCTCCTCACAGAGCTGTACTGGTTTGCTTTGCTGTCCTTCCCTAGCACCCTCTTCCCCTGATTTTAGGGCCCTGATTCTCTTAGCGTCAGAGCAGGAGTGTCTCTGCCCCGTCATACGCAGACAGTGACGAGCTGAATTGACTGGCAGGCTGAACAAACCCACAACAGGATCTTTTTTTTTTTCCTCTTGAGCAAAGCGGAAACCCCCTGGTAATTATTTTTGTGTAATCTCCGCAGAGCTTAGCAGCCCTGGTGAACACACGGCAACTGCCTGGTTGCCAAAGGGTGCGCTCCGATTGCTGCCAAATAGAGCTTATTAATTGCTGCTTATCCCTCGTGACAGCGGCCGTCTCTTCGCCCGGTCCCTGTGCGCACGGCTGGGCCGCGGTGACCTGTGTCTGCGCTCCCCGTCCCCGCGGCCTGCGTTGTCGCAGAGAACGCCATTCCCTGCTCCCGGATCATGCGGGGCTGAAACAGCATGTTATGCAACCAGGGAAAAAAGCCAGCTCCTTCCGCTGGTAGCCTGCTCGCACGAGAGGCTTGGGAGCAGCCAGCGGCCTCGTAAAACTTCTCTTCCTCATCTTTGTGGTGAGAATCGACCTTGAGCTTTCCAGCAGGATCAGTTAGGTCATAGAGTGGCATAAACTTTGCTGTAGTTTGGAGCTGGGATATTCAGCTCTGTAAAGGCCCCCAGAGCCTGCTGGGCCCCAGACGTTTGAGTCGGGCTCTGCGCTCGCCTCCGCTCCGAGCGTGTGGTT
>NW_010432545.1:3395-8538 GCF_000710305.1 Buceros rhinoceros silvestris | reverse complement strand
TGCGGCCGGCGACAGGAGAACAAGGTGGCGCTAGCGGAAGAAGCGGCTGGGTTTGCAGGGCGCTCCGGAGCGGTGTGGTTACCAAGTAGGTCATAAACACTTCAGTTGCTGTAGCGTGATGATATTCACAGCGTTTCCTGCGTACTGGAGTGCGGGACTGTGGGGAGCCAGCAAGGCTTGGAAGCAAGAGCCTGGGAGGGGAGGAACAGCGCTCTGAATTTCATGGATTGCTGAAAGAGGCAGAGGATAGAAATGAGACCTGTTGAAGCGGGTCTCAGAAGTCATTTTAGAGGGCTGCTGCTGCCGTTTGCAAGTAGGTACAGTGAGAAGTTAGGCTTTTGAACTTGGTTTTGGTAGGTAATTTACTCTCTGTTTTAGTAGAGGCTCTCCTCATACCTGCTGCTGCAGCTCTGTGGACAGAGAGCGTGTGGGGGGGGGTCCTCTGGCTTTGAACTTGGTTTTGGTAGGTAATTTACTCTCTGTTTTAGTAGAGGCTCTCCTCATACCTGCTGCTGCAGCTCTGTGGACAGAGAGCGTGTGGTGGGTGTTCCTCTGCCCTTGCAGTGTGTTTGGTGGTTTGTTTGTTTTAATTGCAGGCCTGTAGTATTTGAGAGGTATTTAAACCACCTAACTTGTCCGGGGCAGGATCCGCGATGCCTTTGGTGTTCAGGCTGGACTCGGTCCAGCCCCGGAGCTGCGAACAGCTCAGGATGACGGTGCTGGGGAGCAGTGCTGGCTCCAGCCTGGCAGCCACCTGCGGAAGCATTCCGTGTTTCTGGCATGCTGGATGGACGTGGGCTGCTGTGCCCAGCTTTGCCTGTGCCAGCCTGGCATCACCCTGCTTAACTGGAGATGCTCTCCCTGATGGCGGAGGGGAAGTTGGCAACTGGATCTGCTTCCTAATGGGAGTTTAGGATTCTGCTGAGAAACCTCCCTCAGGAGCTGAACTTCAGCACTAAAGAGCAAATAGTGATTTTCCCCTTTCTTTCACCCAGACCCCTTCTGCATTCACCCCTAATCCCAAGGAAGGAGGGAGGCTGCAGCAGCAGGGTGCCTCTCCTTCTGGGAAGTGACCGTGGGTCCTCCTGAAGCACCAGCATCGCCTTTCAGTGATGACTGAAGCCATTCTTAGGCTTCCGTCTGTGTTTTGAAGAGAGCAGAGCTTGTAAGCTGTGCTTGGAGATGCCGATAGCACCGTGAGAAGATGCTGCACTGTCAGGTTTTCATCCCTGCCTCTCAGCCTGCTGCTCCCCTCCACATGTGCATGGCTACAGCGACAGTTCTGCTCTGGGGTGAGCCGTGCTCGCTCTGCGGTGTAGCCCGGGCATGTGCTGTGCTGCTGGAAGGGATGCGGCACAGCTTCTGATCGTTAGACCTTCTCCCGACTCGTATTTCAACTCTTAGCCAAGCCGAGAACCACCTGACCCCTCGAGATCGTGAGGCAGGAGGGAGTTTCCAGATAGCAGCAGCTATTACTGTTGTAGGTGATGATGAATTTCTCAGGGCATCTCCCAGGCGGCTTAACTGGAGCTGCCGGTTATTGACGAGTCACTGTATTTCACAGGGGCTCCAGCACCTCGGCTCTGTATCCACAACTGGGGTTGCAGTGAGCCCAGCACTGCTCGCCCTCACCTCACGACTACGCGTGTCCCTCATCTTTCTCTAACCAAGGCAGCGAAGGGTAAAGCTGAAGCTGCATGTGCCAAAAAGCAGCCGCTCGCTCTGCTGTTGAGTGTGATATCCTGACCCTCTTCCTGAGCTCTGTGGCTGGGATTGAGGGTTCTGCTTCAGCACATCTAGGACAAGTGTCTGCTGCAGCAGCACGCTGGCGGTTCCGTCGAAACTCCTTGCAAATTCTCTTCTCTTTAAATATTTGCAGAACAAGACTAGATGCACCTCGATTGGAAACAAAATCCTTGAGTAGCTCTGTGTTGCCACCAGGTTATAACTCTGACCGTCTCTCGGGAAGCAACCGGGACCAGATCCTGAAACCAAAGCGGTCCCATCGCAAAGCAGACCCGGACGCTGCTCACAGGTAGGACGGTCTCTCCTAAGGCAAGGCTGGGGTTGGTAACTCCAAGTCAGCGCCCGTGGTCCATGGCCTCTGACAAGAGAGGCTGCACAGCTTCAGAACCTCCCGCTCTGCCCCTCCCGGGTGCTTTCTGCGGGGTACAGCTCTGTTTTATCAGAGTAAGGCTCTTTCCACGTTCCTCCGGGCTTGCGGGGGCTAAGCCCTGGCTGTAAGCAGCTTACATTGTTTATCCTATGAGTGGCATAATGAAGAAGCAATAGATTTGGCTGTGTCTTGATAACGCAGTCATTCAGAACAATAGTTTCCCTGCAGCTAATTATTTTTGACCTCTATTGCCAAGCAACCTGTGCAGCTGCATTAAATGGTGTTATGAAAGCAGTCTTGGGAGAGAACCTGAGGTTTTGCTGTCTGGGAAAGGTGAAGGCCATCTCGGGAAGCTTCTCAGCCCTGTTCTGCTTCCCGAGCTGCGTGTGTATATTTTTGCGTGTGTAGCCAGACTGCGAATGCGTAAGCCTGACCTTCAGGGAGCTCCTTGCTGAGGTTTCAGGCAGCTGGAGCTCTGCAGCAAGGCTTCTCTGAAGCACCACCTTCTCCTGATAGCCATGAGTCTGCCAGCCCTCACGTGGTATTTCTGCTGTTCTCCGATCCCGAAGCTTCCCGAGGATCGAGATGACATTCTCTGCACATCATATAAACCCAGAGGCTGGCTTGGACCCCAGGCTTGGCTGCTGTGCAGTCCCAGCCCGTGTCTCAACCCGTCCTTGAGGGAGGAGGGCGGGGATGGCTTGTTCGTGAGCCGGGCTCATTCACCAGAGATCTGAGTGACGGGGAAGGTGGGTCGAGGAGAGGAGCCAGCTACCCCTGAGCACCCAGCGGGCTGATGTGTGACTAGAGAGGCGATCACGCGTGACAAATCTGCAGCTCTGTGAGAGCTCTTGTACAGCCTGATGTGACCTTAGCGCTGGGGGGTTGCTCGCACAGACCCCTGCGGTAGGTGGGTACCAAACCCGCTTTTTTCTTTTCCTCAAAGCCTCAAAGACTCCAGCATAACATAGGTAAATAGCATAGAGGTCGGCTAGCGGTACTTCTTCGAGGAACTCGTTAATCAAATTAACTCACTAAGTGCTCTGTGCAGCCCCCAGCCCAGCTCTGGTACAGTGATGGCAGGGGAGAGCGGAGGCAGCTTTGCAGCGATAACAGTTGCACCAGTGTTTGAGAGAACTAAGGAGAGGGCAGAGGAGCTGGGAGCCGTGGGTCTCATCCTGCACCCCGGCAGCTCACAGAGGAGCTCAGCTCCGTGCTGCGGGGTCTGGGCATGTGTCTTGGAGGCACGAGCTGCTCTTGAAGAGGTGATGGGGGCTGTTTGGGAGTGCTCCTGGTGAAGGTAAAGACCAAAACTTGCTGTGGGAAGGGGGAAGACTCGCACCGTTGAAAGCAAAGCTCAGCGTCCCCGTGGGAGGTGCAGCCTGGTGACCTGTTCCTGCTCTGGTGGGCACCCGGCACCAGGCGAGTAGCGTGGAAACACGGTCCTATCTATCGCTTAAAGGATGCGAAGCCGCAGGTGTTGTCCGCGCAGGGAATGCCGCGGGCCTGTGCTGGATGTGCTGTCACTCCACTTTCTCTCTCTCCGTAGGCCGCGGATTCTAGAAATGGATAAAGAGGAGAACAGGCGCTCGGTTCTCTTACCAAAACACAGGAGACGGAGCAACTTCAGCTCCGAGAACTATTGGCGAAGGTCTTATGAGTACACGGAGGACTGTGATGAGGAAGAGGAGGACGGCAGCCCAGCCCGGAAAGTGAAAATGAGGCGACACTGAGGATTGGGCTTTCCAGGCTCGTGGAGCTGGCGAGATTGGCCTCCAGTCTGTGAAAACTTTCTCCTCCCTCTGGCTATCTTCCATCTAGCTTCAGTTTTGGTTTTTCCTTTCAGGCTGAAGAGTAAACAGGAAGGATCTAGCGATTTGTTTTTATGAATGGAGGAATGCTGAGACGTACGTAAGGATGGAACGTGTCCAGTGCCCACGGTGGCCTGAGTCATGGGTCAGACGGGCATCTCTCCCTTAGGAAGCAGATAAAGTTATGCCAGGCTGTTTGTTGGGATTTCTTTTGAAAAAACACCAAAAAGTTTAACTGTTTCATTGCGCAAGATTCGAGAATCGTATTTTTGTCTTTTGCTTTAACATTCTCCTTTCCAAATGTTCTAAGTATGATGTTTGACCCCAGGAGCTGAAACTCTTTGTGGTGGCCTCGTATTCCTTGCTTCACCAAAGGGCTCCTTGGTCCGCTCCTCCCTGGTTGTTGTTGGGTGGTTGTTGGGGTGTTGTTTGAAGGGTGCCCTGCAGTAACTGGAAGTTGGATGCTTTGCAGACCCCTCTTACTGCGATTGGTTTCAAAGGGTTTAGGATGTTTTTGTTGCACTTTAGTACCCGTTTTAAATGCCGTAGGTTTCTCTTTTCCCAGGCCAGGGTGGGCTCGCAGCCTCGTGTCCCTGCGCTGCCCTCTCCGAGAAGAATGTACTTGAGCTCTGGTTTCTCAGTGCTGGTCTGACCGGGTGTGTGGTTTGGTTGAAGAGGAAGGAAATGTGGCTGAGGCTGGCTCAGCGTTGACCCAAGGTCCGTATTGGGGCCGCGGGGCTGCCGTGTGAGTGACCGCATTGAGTCCGTGCTGCTTCCCAGAGCTGGGGATAGCCGAGAGGAGTAGGAGAGACGCTGTGCTTGTGAGGACGCTCACCTTGGGACCCCTGAGAAGAGCTGTCCACCACTGCCTGGGGGTCTGGCTTTCGGCCCCGTGCCCCTTTTAGGTGGAGAGAGTTGAGAGGGCACAGCCTCCCGTCCCGGGGGACCAGCAGCGCTCTGCCAGAGCAGGAAGAGGTGCTGCCGGACAGCTTGGCTGCGCTACGTCCCCTCCGAGGCTGGCTCTGGGAGCGAGGAGGCTGCGAGGGTCTGGTTTGGCCCTGGTTCGGTGTGTTCAGCCGCTAGTGCCACAGCTGTTGCTGGCCTCCTCCTGCTTATTCCTGCCAGTATTCCTGGGGCAGGGTTTTTTCTGGTGGCTACAGAAGATACTGAGAAGAATCAGGCTGTCGGCCCCGCAGAGTTAGCGTTAGAAAACGGT
>NW_010432545.1:0-3329 GCF_000710305.1 Buceros rhinoceros silvestris | reverse complement strand
AGACTCAGGCTGTCGGCCCCGCAGAGTTAGCGTTAGAAACCGGTCCGCCTTCCTCTTCACCTGGTTTGCGGCAGCCCAGACCGAAGCCTCGACGTGTGGGGCCCAACACCATATTTAGAACCGTGCTTTTAAGAAACTTCCTCTGGTTGATTCTTTGACCCCAAGTGTTGGCAGTTGTAAGGAGTAGTCTTCTTATTTTTAAATTTTTACTGCTTTGCCCTCCCTCAAATTGTAGTTTTTCTTAGTGTCGTGTCCCCCCCACACTTCCTGGTCTGCACGCTTGGCAATAAAAAGATGTAATATATTTTGAAACCCGTTTGCTGCTGTCTTGAGGGGCTCCTAATCAAACAAAACCCCAGGCGTTGTTGCCCGGGGCGCTGTTCCTTGGCGACTGAGCACGTTTGCTGACATCTGGGTCCTTTTCCTTCCCCGCTCTCCCGTTGATGGGGTCCCCGCTCAGGCTGGATCGAGCGGTCACATCAGTACAAAGGAAATTCCCATCACCTTCAGCACTGCTGATCTGGGAAGGGTTGTGGTGAGGCCCCCAGCGCCCATCTCTGATTCTCTCTCTCTGGTGAGAGTCCCGTGGGCTTGGTGCAAAGGTACGGGCACGGCCTCGCTGCCAGCCTTGGGAGAAACCTTTGTGTCTGCCCAGAGATCTGACAGTTCATGCTTCTGCTGCTTCAGGAACCTTCAAGAAGCCAGTTTCAGACCACACCTAGCATTTGCAGTGGTGTTCCTCACCCACCCACCTTTCTGCAGAGACTCCGGGCCAGCTCTTGGCTACAAACCCCCTGGTTTTGGAAAGCTCAGCGTTCCCCTGACAGCAAAACCACACGCGGGGAGCAGCGATCCCTCCTTCTCCTCATGGCTGGTGCAAACACCCCCGGCAAGCTGGAGACACGCTGGTGGCCAGATGCCTGGCAGTGGCTGGTTTTGTCTTGGGCGATTCATCCTGGCCGTGCCCTGTGGCTCAGTCTCTGCTGAAAACTGAACAAGGCATCTTGAGGTCTCGCCTCTCGCATGGTACCGCCCATCACCCCATCGCAGTCTGCGTGCCGGCCGTATCCTTCCTCTCCTGGTGTGTTTTGGTATTCCTGCAGTCAGGAGCTTTCCCCTTCCTCCCTGCCCTTCATCTGTGCGATGAGTCTGAGCTGGTGGCCATGACCAGAGGGCCAGGAGTTGCTCCTCGCTGGAGCCACTCTCTGTTCTTCTTTCCAACCTGACTGGTTGCGGCTTGACACCTTGAAGAGAAATAGTGGGATGCAACCGGTCGGACCCGTAGCATCTCTTGGGTGAGGAGTCCCCAGCGCATGGGGAGGGCACCCTCCCACTTGTACAGATGTTTTCTAGACGTACACGTGTAGATAACATGGTTTTTTAACTCTTTTGCACTGAACATCAGAGTGACACCTTGATTCGAAACCAGAAGACACATTTGTCACGTGGATCCGGATGTCTCGATCCCTTACTGTAACCTGTCTGGTAAAACCGGGGCTCGAAAGCCCTGGTGATGTCCGTGGTCATGTTGGGCTGCTCCAGGCTTTGGGTCAGGCTGGTGCGTGGGTCTGGTGTGGAGCGGGGAGCGGGGTGAGCTCCAGTTCGGAGGCAAAACATCTCCCCCTCTGCTCTGCTGGACAGGCTCATGCACAGACCTGACCCCGTCGGCTTTTGCTGCGTGTGTCTGGTCCGGCTGCATGGTCCCTCCTCTCCATCCACCCACAGCGTGTTGGTCGTGTCACTCAGCCCACAGCTGGGAATAAGGCTACAGCCAGCGTGATGAGCCCAGACCCACCACCCAGACCATGAGAACTGGCTTTTGGGAGGAAGGGGGAGGACAGCGGGGCTCATCCCAGCCCCGGTGGCTTCATCCCTGCCTTTCCGCATAGAGCAGGAGCAACTGGGGCTCTCTCCTGTGCCTCGAGAAGAGCCGGTGGTGGAACTAAAGCTCTTGCATCGCTGGCGTGGGCTTGTTCCGTCTGCGGGAAGGAGGAGGGAAGGCTCTTTGCTGGTGGTAGAGGTGAGGTGGCCTAGGGAGAGGCTGTCGGTGTGGCCACATCTGGCTCCACAGCTGCTGAACTCTCATCCGGCTGTTACAGGGAGCTGCCATTCCCCGCCCTGGCTCATGCCGGGGGTTGCTGGGGCTGCCGGCCCGCTCTCTGGGCTGAGCCGGCGCCAGCACAAGCCGAACCCTGCTGGTGTGGGCGCTCGGACCGTTGGTACCCAGCGCTTACCAGTTTGTGGGCCAAGCCCCATGGGTCGACACCGCCGAGCTCTGAGGAGGGCTTGGGGTGGGGGGGGCCCGGGTCTGGACCCCCCGCCAGCGGCAAATAGTCTTTTATCTCCTAAACTTGTTCCCTTTCCTGGCCAGGGAGAGAAATGTTTGGCCAAGAAGTTTATCTCCGCTCCTTCTCGCGCCCCTGCCCACACTCAACACCTTCTGGCTGACTTTAATTTTGTTTCTTTGTTTTTTGTTTTGGTTTTTTTTTTAAAAAGATTCTAATTTTTGTTGTTGTTACGAATAAAAATAAGAAAAAAAATAAAGAAGAAAGTGGCAATATTTTTTTCCGGAAGCTTTTCCTAGGAAAAAGCGTGGTTTGTAACAAAGTTGTACAGTTCTGAAGTTTGAGATAACGCGAAGTACTGTGTGAAACGCTGTAAATGGGGCAGAGATTATTTTATGTACAGTCTGACGTGGGGGGGAATCTTTTAACTCCGGTTGATTCTGAGGAAGAATTTCGTTCTTCACTGTCAGGGTTTGGAATTTCATGGTTTCATTATTGGTTTATTATCTTTTTTTCTTGTATAGATTGCTGCATTAATTGAATAAAAGCAGAAAGCATCGCTCTGCCTGCCTCTGTGGTCGTGCTGGCGGCTGGGACCTCGCTTCCCCATCCCGCCCCCCTCCCCCCAGAATCAGGGTTGCGGGGAACCGCTGCTAAATAAAGGGAGTTGCTGGCTCGCCAGGGACAGGGTGGCCGAATGCATCCTCGGTCCCTCCCGTGCTGCCCCAGAAACGGGGATGGGGCTCACTGCCCTCCTGCTCTTCTTCCTCCCTGGGGAGCAAATGTGGACCCTGCCCCAGCTCCGCAGTCCCCAGATGGCCCCAGCACCCCAGTGAGCAGGAGGCTGCACACTGTGCCCTCCCTGCCTGCTGCCTTCCTCTGGCAAGAGGGAGACGGCAGAGAAGGGGTGGATTGGGGCTGCAGGCCTTGCATCGTGGCCTTCCTCCGCTGTTGTGATGAGCTCCTCCTTGACCCAGCCTTCCTCTTCCTCCTCAGTCGTGATGAGCTCCTCCTTCACCCAGCCTTCCTCCTCTTCTTCCTCCT
>NW_010432544.1:9613-18222 GCF_000710305.1 Buceros rhinoceros silvestris | reverse complement strand
CCTGCCTGAAACGGAGAGGATCTGCGACAGAGGTGACGTGTGAGGTTTGCTGCTTACCCGAGAGTAACGTGGTTTGGGGTCGGTTGGTTGGCGTAGCATCATCTGTCTCTATCCTGAACAACCAGTGAGGAACAAAAAAGAGGGCTGTGGTGAACTCACCTAAATTTTACATGCTTACAAAAAAGCTGCTGTGGAAATTAGAAATTAAGGAACGTCTAGAGAATGAACACTCGACTTTCAAAACTGCAATCTGCTATGCAAAGGAACAAAACGGAAGTGGAGACTGAACATGACTCTCAGCTGACAAAAAACCCCCTTACATTTGTGGTTTATTAATTTCCCACCAGATCAGCCCCCTTGATTATCACCTCACAAGAAGAAACAAAGCTATGTGTGGCACAGATGAAAATCAGAAACTACTGAAACCTGAGACAACCTGTCCTTATACCTTCTCTCATCAGAAGTTCCCAAAATCCAACTTTTTTTCCTTCCATATACACCTAAGCCAGTTTTGGTTTGTTTTTTTTTCATGTAATTAGCAATTCTTTGGCAGCTTGAAGAATATTGTAGGTTTTTTTCACCCCTGCATTCCATGACTCTGAAGGAACTTTGTGATAAGATTTGACTTTCACTTATATAGTATCACAGTCACAAAAGGCTTTGCTTAAAATTCTTGTCTTATGCATTTCTTGCACTTTTAAAAGCTGCCACAAACTTGGAAAAATACAGCACTGTTTAGGATTATTGGTATTTCATAAAGAAAATAATGTATGAAAAACACTGTTTCAAATAATGCTCCATGATCTCTGTTGGTCCCTACGCACAAGAGTTTAACTCCTGAACCTGACCATGAATATAACATTTTCCTTTTCTGCCCTTGCCCACAATATTTCACATGCAGGATATTTGCCCTTTTCCACTTGAAGACAGAAACACACGCACGTCTAGTTATTGATAAATGTGATATCATCTTCCTCGGCTGCTGAACAATTAACCCAGAAAGACCTGCTGATAGCACGAAGTACAGGAACACTTACAATGCAAAGCCCCCACACTGAAGGGTTTTAAGGCACGCTGTGCTTTGAACGATTTAGCTGGCTACACAGAACACACTGACAGAAACACAACACACGTCTCCACTGAAACTTCTCTCTAGAGCAGAGGTTTTAATGTTAAAGAGAGTCTAGTCAGATGTCGCCTGGTATACCTGTCTGTGCCAGCAGCGTGCGTTCAGGCAGGTGAAAACATCTGGCTTTAATTTTCCTTCCACTCAAAGCCAGCAACATGCAAATCGGCTGCGGGTTTGATAGCTGTGCTCCTGCAAGAGTGTGTCACTCGAGAGGACGGATACGAGCTGAAGCCTGAGCCAATGACATTAAATAGTTCTGCTTTTACACCTGGCCTGCACTTTGCTGGGCTCCAGCGCGGGCAGAGTGAGCCTGGTCAGATCATGAAGATGTACCAGGGCACCAGGAGAAGATAATTTGCTGCAGGGGGTGCTGGCTGCAATCCGTCTGAAATCTGCTGCTCTGTCATGGCTTATCTTTGGACAATTCTCTGTGCTTTGGATCTTCATCTACAGAAGATTAATTCTCTAATTATCACAGTACTGTGGAGATAAATCAATTTATGACTGTCATGCACTTTGATACTGTTGTAATGAGGCTGATATAAAATACTTCAGAGAGGTGCTTAGAGCAATCTTCTACAAAAGCGCAGCAAGCTGGACAGGCAGCATTCACATGCCTCAGGCATGAGACACCCAGCAGCTTCAGGAAGAGGACAAAAACTTGTTCATTTGATGTATTTATTTATTTCTATTTGCTGGACAAAGGGAACAAAGAGCAATCATTTAGTTCTGCTCCACAGACAGAGAGAGAAAAAAAAAACCCACAAAGTTCAACCACTGTTTTCTTCTATCTTTATGGAAAACAACTTGTGAAATTATAAAGCCAGGTTAAATGTGGGATTCAGACTGACTTGTGATCCACTTGTGTCAGCGGCTATGAAGCAGCTCTGCCCCCTCAATGCTTCCTGTCTAGAAGAGAAGAAGTGATGAAAGACCCAAAGAGTCCACTTGGGAACCTGCAGTGACATGGGTGTGTGTTTTCATTCCAGTATTAACAAGCGTTTAACAGCATTTCAGAGAAAGTAAATTTTTAGAAGTTGCCACTTTCAACCTTGATGTCAGAGATAACCTGCAGGTAGGAAATAATTTCATTGATGTTATTAAACAACTTAGTTGTTCATTTACCCTCAGACTTGGGGTTATGGGCAAGCAGAACAGGTTCCATGTGGCCCCTCATCAGAGAGTCAGCGGATTGTATTCCCGATGTCAGCTCTACAAATTAAGCCATCCAGGGGAGACAGTTCCAAAGAAATCCTGAATTTGACCAAACGAAACTCACCTACCTGCATGTGTAAGAACATGACTTTCTACAGGACTGAGTACTCTTGGTTCTTTTCTCTTTTGTTGCCCTAAAGAACAATATTGTTTCTACAAGTTGGTGGGAGTGGAAACCTATAAACAACTGTTGACTGGCTGTGGACTGCAAACCTCTTGCAGCTGTACAGAGTAATAATCACAATCACGATTAATAACTGAGTAATATCCTGTACAAGGACAGACCTAGTGGAAGGTCTTTCATCCGTAATTAATTACACTCCTCACTTTGGACAGATATTTTGTTAGAAATAGGAATGACAGTCTTTGTCCTGATCTATTTAACTGCCAATGGTCTAATTGCATTCACGGTGAAATTATCTTATGTGCATCAGTGAAAACAAAATCAGATGCATAATTCCTGAAAACTACCTCCAAACTAACTAAAGCTTTGCTTGTTTTTACCAAGGTACAGAAATAGAATTTTTTCCACATAAAAATCAGATGAGAAAACACGCACTTACCTTCATTGGCTGGAAGCTGCTGCCCATTTCTTCCACTTCAATGAATGCAGTAGCTGTAGAGCTAAAAGACAGGCTCCAAGGATGTTTGTTTTACTCTTTGGAGAATTATCGGATTTATACGCTTTTTTATGGAATAGCACAAAACAAAACCGATGGTGAAAATTAGACTGCATAAACAGACCTTGTGCCTAGTTACGTACTCTAAATCGCGCAGATGAGTGTTTTTAACTGGGCAAAGGCAACACAAGAACAATGAAGAAAAGGAGCTGCTTCTGAACCCGCATGTGACGATACTCTGCTGTTCTAGAGGCACTAGCAATGCTCTTACACACCGAGGTGTATAGAGCTTTGCTTTCCTCCTCAAAGGGAATTGATAAACTGGGGGGGAAGGCATCCCAAAGGTTTCCCTCAGTTTAACAAACCCCAAAGTACTTCTCACTACATTGCTTCTGCCTGATGTCTTCCCTCAAATCAAAGACACAGATTGTTTGTTGTGAGTTTGCACACCGTGGAATTCCTGTTGTAACAAGCCGGGCTCTGTGGACTTCCCTGTAAATGCTTTTCCTGTTTATTTATGTGGGTTTTATCAATACAAATGCTTATCTCAAGACAAACATTTTAAACCCTCCCACAAACCAAACCAAACCAAACCAAACCACAACACAACACATTACTAAACTGGAGATGTAGGGGTGTGTTGTAGGCTGCTGTCTCTCTGCATCTTTCCATCTGCAGAGCAAAGGGAAAGTTGACATTCCTGCAGGATCGGTTTTTTGCATTCCTTATATACTTAGAAAAGGGACTCACCAGGTGCTTAAGTTAATTTTATAAGTAAGTTAGCTGGAGGATTTAGGAACCGTCATGCAAAATTAAAAAGAAGAGTGTCTATAAAAAAACAGCCTGTGGGTATTTTGATGGTAACTGCAGTCAGTATGCAAATACGGGATTATTTTTTTTTCAAGCAGGTTCAGCTCTGCCTTTTTCCTGCCGCAGCCCGAACCACGAGCTCTGTCAGCATCCAGCAAACACACAGAGCAATGCCTAACACTGGAGACACCCGGTCTGGAAGTCGTCTGCTGAGAACTGTGGGGACATGTACTCAGAATGCACCGATAGCTTCTTTCTCTATAAAACCCCACTGCAGCCACATCTGTCATGGTAACAGTCAGTAGTTACAACATCGACCAGAAATGGCAAGAACTAACGCCCATGCTCCAGGAAGGGTCTCGCTTCTGAGAAAGCTGCTCTAGCCAGTGGCAGTTCACTTTCACATCCCTTCTCCTCTGCGATATGAGCCTTCCCTCCTTCCCAGCACAGGGGAACACTCTGAATGTACCCACAGGCTACAATGTTTTGCATTCAATAGTTCGTGGATATTAAAACTAGATAATCCTGAGGGCAATTCGAGGCTGCAGGACTCCACACTTTCAAGTCAAGGCATTAGGCACTAGAGCAAAAGTATTTCTGATTAAGGGTTAAAATCGGCACGTTAGTTTGTACAAGGATGTTTTTTAGCACAAGATTTTTTTCCCTTCTTTCAGATTAGGCATTGTCCCTCCTGACCTGGTTTTGCCTGTGGGCTCTGAGGAGGCGGCGTGGCATCTCCTGTGCTGAGCTGACTGTGGTGCCTAGATTGCAGAGAGGATACAGACTTCTCCCGGGCTCAGAATTTTCCACCGGTAACTGCTGAGGTACCAGCAGTGCTCTAGTGCATCCGAAGGCCTTTGGATTGTATTCCCAAGGGAAATCGCTCTCCCCGTATCATGACAGAGAAAGCATATGGTAGGCTTTGGCTTCCATTTCTTAGTACCAGCCACCCAAAAAAAAAAATATCCACTGCAAAAAATCAGTGCAGTTCTTTATCCATCTGTCTTTAGTGCTGGTGTGAGACAATTTTAAGTTGCCAGTACTGAAGGAGTCCTACTTCCCTAAGTACTGCCACAGAAAACAGCGAAGCAGAGAAGCTGGTGTGGAGGTTATCT
This sequence comes from Buceros rhinoceros silvestris, assembly GCF_000710305.1. Lineage (NCBI taxonomy): Eukaryota > Metazoa > Chordata > Aves > Bucerotiformes > Bucerotidae > Buceros > Buceros rhinoceros. The sequence continues at coordinate 13,333 of NW_010432544.1, read as the reverse complement.
CTGCTCACAGAAGCAGGCGATAGTACTCCACAGACTCTACACAGTCATGACAAAGTGAGAAAATGCTGAAGGCTCATTTTGGCTGAGGCTTCTGTGGCTCCCTGTCCCCAGTATAAATGCGCTCGTTAGAGGCCATCATAAGAGGTCTGCAACTACATTTGAAGTTAAGCACCTGCACAACCTTTGACACAATGGGGTCAGAGCTATTACCAGTTATGCTGGCACTTATTTTCATCTGCTCTCACACTAGTTTGTGTTTTATATTTTAAAGAGGTTACCAAAGCACTGCAATGTCATTAAATATTGTCAGAACATAAAAAGCTTGGTGAAGAACTTCATTTTCTACAGAAAAACACACCAACACGATGAACTAATAAAGCCATAGAGGAGCGAGCATTTACATTCTTTAAACATCTTTTATAATCAGTAGCCTTATGGAGCAGACTCAGTCTGTGAAAACAAATAAAAAAATGATAGATTTCAATGAGGTTAACATCAAAGCAACAGTGTGTTGCCATTGGTTATACCTCAGCCATTTACAGAAGAATCTAAAGTTAATATATTTGTTTTCCTAGCTGAGATGAGAAACCCTGATCATTCCAATCATTTTTGTCTGTCAAAGAAGTGGCTTTCCATAAGCCAGGTTATGAAAAAGAAGTTCTCCAAGATGAGGAAGGGCTCCGTTCAGTTGCTACGTGTAAGCATCTCATGCTACCTGAGATTCCCTAAGGTGACCTTTACACAGAGAGAGACGGAACAGCACAAGATCTACAGGTGATCCACGCCCATCTGCACCAGAAGCTGGAGGTCAGGTGAGTACTCTAGGCTTGTCACGTAGCGTTGGTCACACGTGTTTGGTAGCTGCCTCCCACCCAGATGAATACCACATCACCTCTACGCTGATTGAGAACACAGCCCTTGGTGCGCACTCTGTGCTGAATCACGGGTGGTGGCCACGCTGTCCACCAGTACAATTAAAACAGAGAAGGCAGAACTCTAGTTATGGTCAGCAATTCTAACTCACTCTCGGTTCTCCTTCCTTCACCTCTAAAAGTTAAGATCTCGTTAAGAGTTAATTGTTTCTCACATACAAAATCTAAGTGGCACATTTTTATTGCTTAGACCCAGCTCATGCAGAATCGAGTTTAGAAATCAGTGTTTTGGTTTAATTATCCATTGGTAGGTTCAGAAAGTCACCAAAAAGAATGCACTGAGAACTTCTAAAAAATGTCACACAGTCCTGGTGACACTGTTCTGAAATTGTAAGAGATTTTTGTTTCACTGTCTCATTTTCCAAGAAATGCTACGTCATTCAAATGCAAGCGGCTAAAAGTGTTCTCCAGTGGTAGAGCCACACCTGCCTGCAGGATCACTACACCATCAGCATTGCAGGAGACCTGACTTCCACACGGTACTGAAACTATCAATTACATCATACAGAGAAGCAAAAGCTGCATCACCCCTTTTAATATGGAAATACTGTAATAAACCTCAGGATTTCAACTACCACTACAACCCCCCCCATCTTAACAGAATTCGACGGATGATGACACGGTGCTCACAGGCCCTCTTATGAAGCTAACAGTGAAACCCAAACCAAACTGTCCTACATTGTGTTCATTAAAAGCATCCCTCTTCTTTACAGAGAGAAGCTGAAACACGGGCTCGAAGCCCACCGGATCACCTAGAGCCACAGTGGCACAAGCAAGGCTGTGGGGCCTTATCACGCCCTAACGCGCTCTTGCTAGAGCCACGTCATCCTTAACACACAGCCTTACCCAACATACTTACTTACCAGATCTTCATCCCCCTTTCCCAGCATCTTAATGAGGTTTAATTACCAAGATAACCACTTTTAGCAGAACTACATTTCTCAAACTGTTTTGCAAAGCAGTAATTTTGCAACAGCTCTCGAGACCCCTGTCACTGGAAGCGTTCTTCTGGAACCGTCGGCAGGGACTGGACTTTAAGACCCATCTGAATCAGCCACTACGACTGGTATTGTCGTGATGTTCTCGGGGTTTGCAGGAATTTGTAAACAAAGACAAAAGATTAATTTTTGTAGGGATCTTATAGAGGCGTCACCTTCTCTTAGCTTACTCTACTGCTGCATCCGTACACTGTTTTATAACTGATTTCCCTGCAACAGAATTTGAAGGAGGAACAAGATTTTCTAAGAATTCCTCTGCACAGGAAGCGTTAAATGACATGTAGCACAGGAAACATCTAGGGATATATTAGGAGCTTCAGTTCTGGGGGCCTTAAAAACTCTTAAAAAACACAAGAGATTTGTTAATATGAAATAATAGGAATTTTCACATTTTTAATGCACGTTAACTTTTATTTGTTTCAAAATGTCTAATATTAGAGTCAATCCTCTTTTTTGGCGGGTTGCTTCTAAGGCTCCGGAGGATCAGAAAAGATTAAGAATTCTGGTGCTACTTCTTTCTCAATTTAGATAAAGAAACGTGTTATAAATACCACTAGCTGTGCATTAGGCTTTAGGGCTGTGTGGTTTTCAAGGGTGGAGGTTGATGGCTTTTTTAAAATCAGGTTAGAAATTACTCCAGTAAAGACTCCTGCTGTATCAGCAGATCTGGATGAAAGTAATCAGTATAAAATGATGTATGGGCTTTATTTTCTTTAATAAAAAAACCTCCTAAAATAAAACAGAACAAGAGAAAACAAACAAACAAACAAAACCCCAACAAAAAACCTCGGAAGAAACCAGAAGTTGAGAGCTCAGTGTAAGTAAGAAAAAGCCAGCTGCAATAAAGACTGTATGGACACTAAATGAGCTCATAATTTATTATTTTTCATTCCCTGTGTGTCATACGCTTTTGAAATTACACACTCAATTTAATTTCATATCTTTGAAATGAACATGTGGAAAAAATTTTCTTAGTTTTATTAACAATAACTTACATAGTTGAATATTTTTCTTCTCCTGAAAGACACCAGTATCAGTTCTCTCAGTCTCAGGACAGTCACAGCAATGAAATGCCCTAAGTCCAGATCTTTTAAGCTCCTTGACATGGATGAACCATCCTGTAAGACCAGGGCCACAAACAGCCAATAGACTTCAATTTCACTCTTTAAAAAGAAAACAAATTGTTTCTCAAGTTACGACCTTTGCTTTTCTCATCTGATATCAAATTCCTTTAAGTATTTTTAAGTTTGCAATGGCAAAGAAAAATCCGATGAGCACAACTCTTTTGACTTCCTTCCAGGTTTGTTAACCGAACTGGGATCTTTCCTCCTATCGGTAGTGCTGTCGGAGTACTCTCCATGTCCGAGTCCCTCCCATTTGGAGCAATTTTGAGATTCCATAGTGTTTTCTGAACTTCACCCATCCTGTGCTGCAGTGCACAGCAATCTAACCAGAATGACTGAAGCATTAATACTTGAATTAGGGAGATTTTATGCAGAATTTACTCTTCAAAACCCCATAACTTGTATGTTAACCTTTCCCCAGCGCCTTCCTCTGGCCTTTACATTTAGTGAGACATAGAAGACCATTAGTCTGCAGCAATTTTATTGCAGTAGGTTTTTAATAAAAATTAGACTATCCATTGACCTTTTCAGCTAAAAAGGGGTTAATTGGGAGATAGTAATGCTGGTATTGTTTTCACAAATTTCACACTTATGAAAACGTTAGAATATGTTAGAATATGTTAGAACACGTTAGAACACGTTAGGAGTGTTGAACACATTGGAAGA
>NW_010432544.1:0-9510 GCF_000710305.1 Buceros rhinoceros silvestris | reverse complement strand
GAGCGGTGTGGACGACAGGACTCTTTCACAGGCAATTTACTCACCCCACATATAAACAGATACGGTGGTGTCAATTCAGCATCTTCCATGAGCTCTGAATTAACCTGATAAAGATTTCATACCGCAAAAAATAGTATAGTGGGGGGTAAAGTTCACTCATACGGGGACAGATTCTAAAAGCAGAATATAATTATTCGTATTCTTCAGGGTGGGTGAATATTAACAAACAAGATGCAGGATGAGTAAGAGCAACCTGCATAAACTGAACAAGCAGGATAAACATTTCATATGTTGTCTTACAGCTTTAGGGCAAAAGCTCAAGTCCTACAGCGAGCTCTGTCCTGGTGCTCTTGCATCCCTTAACGCTTTACATCAAAGGAGCTGTCTGTAGGTATAAGAAAAGGCCGTTACCGAGGGCATTGTATCCAATTTTCTGGCAAGGCAGTTCAGCGGATATTAGCATCCCCTGGACTCTTTCCTTGGGCAAACTGACCTTGTGGGGGCTGTTCCACACTGTTTTCCTTCAGTTCCGTATCATGCAGCTCACTGTGAGATTACGTCGCCAAGAAAAAAACTCATGTGTATTTTTTTCCTGCACGTAGAGGACAAAAGCATCTTCTAAAGCAATCTTTTACAAAGCTGTAGTTGACCACAGGCCCCTCCTGTTAAGGAAATTTGAATATTTATGTTTTCTCCCATATGAAAAAACATCAAGATTTTAACACTGCCGTAGCTAAATACCATAAACCTTGAAATGAAAGCATATGTTTCTTTCACACATTCCCACTTTTATGCTTTAATTTGTCCCAGCCTACCTGAAGTGCTCTTACTCAAATTAGATCTGTTACTAGTATAAAATTATAGCTGTTCTATTTATGTGATGTAAAAAAGAAATAGAAATCTATCTGGGTATACTTAGGAATGGATATTTTTAGACTTGCTTCCTAATCTCGCTGTGGAAATCTAATGCAATACAGAACATAAGAGATCATTATTATCCTTATAGCTATAACATAGGCCATAATGAATAAATAATAAAAAAAAGGATACGATAACGAATATTAAAAATCTAATTATTTGTGTCATTTAGAACACTGTATTTGTTTTATAATACACCCAAGAATATGGCACATTTGTGTAACACATTCTGTTTATTGAAAAACAAACACAAAATGAGGTAATTTTAACTGCATACTGTACCACGGGAACAAAGGATCTGTGGCAAAACACCAGGAAAAAAAAATATCTCAGTAATGAATGAAAAAATCGGTAGCTGAGAAACTTCCAGCCAGGGACCCATTTGTTCTTTCGGATTGTTATGCTAATTTTTGGGACTTGCTGCAGCAGCAAAGTTGAGATTTAGGATGGATGCATCAATTACTACTTACTAATGCCATAAAGATCTCCTTAGCTTCTCAAGGTAATTTAACAGAGCCACTCACAGGCAGCTTTTCAGGCACTGCACTTCTACCTGAGCTGCATATGAGGTAAACTCTTCAAAAGTCAATAAAAATTAACAAGTTCCTTACTCTTAAGAGAAGTGGTTTCCTTGGGAATTATTACGTGCTAATTCTCCACTAATTTAAAAAAAAGAGAAAATAAAAAGGTCTATCTAGAGGGCAGTGAATAAGACCCAGAATCGAGGTATGAGCCCATCAATGTGTTATTTTTAAGGAAATACGTGCTTGGATACATTTTAAGCCTTACTAAGCATTTCTTAACCAAGCTTACCTTCACAGCTGTGTACTGCCAAAATAAGACAGTGCACCAATAAAATTCAAACTATTGATTTTTAGCAACTTTATTTTGACAAAAAAATTATTTCTCAATTTAAGTCACAGAACTGCATTAAATCAATATCCCAAAATATTACAGAAAAGCATTGGGTGAGGGCAGGAAACTACATTTAATTAAAATCTTTTATCAGGAAAGCAAAGGCAGATTTTTGTCTTGAACATTTTGCTTTATAGTCTGATCTATAACAAAACAGTCCTGCTTTTACTTTCCCTCATCTTGCTAAAACTTCATCTGTGGAGAGGAGCGCTGTGATATTTGCAAACATACGGCCAGGAGTATTGCTTCCCGATTGAGTTCTACATTAAAAATCTGAAATCAGGTCACTCTCACCCACTGAACCCTCAGGCATGCTCTGTAGACAGAGGTTGGTATTTTTTCCCCGGTGACGACTCCTTTTTCACAGCCACAATTCCTTTACAGCCCCCAAAGCAGCAGCTCTCAACTCTCCTCACTTTGCTCTGTTCCCTGTGTTCTGTCTTGTTTCCACAGCAGAGCTAAGACTCACGAATCTGAGACAACCCTTCGAACTGCTCGACTCTCAAAGGCAGTCTGCAATCACAGGATGGCCAGGCTCTGTTCCTAGAGCGCTTTCCCCTGGGGTTTATTAGTCCTCAGATTTTTAAAAATATGTAACTAGATTTGACACTTTTTTTAGATTCTTTTTTTTCTCCTTACACCATAAAAATTCCGATACACTTTGCTGTTACCTGTCATTCTTAATTTCTTTTTCTAAAAGGGCAGGTAAATAATTTCCATCTCTTAAGGTGAGATTTTGAAATCACCTAAATACTCCTAAAACCGCACACAGTAAGACAGCTAACGGGACACCACCTTTGAACCCTGAAGCTAACCCCAGGGCTTGTGACAACTGTTGCAGTAACTCTCTCCCCTCATCTCCACGTGGTGCTACCTGATGCTGTGACCACTCAGCATTTAAACAATGCATGACTCAAATGCGGTTTTCCTCCTCCTACGGGCAGTCAGTTAATGGGAGGATGAATCTTCATGAACAATTATTTTTGTGTGTGCTTTGATCTCATCACAGGCTGCAAAGTTTTCAGGAAGTATGTTCTGGCTCATTCTCACTGAAGGAGCTGGTGCGGGCGCGCACTTCTTCCAGCACTTTAAACAAGACTTTTTGGACATTTTATTATTATCCTCTTCCCCCTTAAGAGAAGCTTAAGAAAAGCTTTTTATAAGACTGCTTCATGATGACTGTGTCTGAGTTAACTCTGTTTAAAAGCAAATGCAATAAACTGCCATCACCAAACACCCTCTATTATATAATAGCTTTAGTTTGTGCTTGCTCTCTCAGGATCTCAGCAGCCTGACTAAGGATATTTTCTGATAGAATATCAGGAAAAAAGAAACTATCTACAATTTTCATGCAGAATAATGAAAGAAATGGGCCATGGGTAGATCAGAGCGAAGTATTGCAGAAAACAGTGGTATACAGAAGATACTAATGCAGCAGGTTCCTTTCAGGGCTGGAGTGGGTAATATTCTTTGCTTGTTCCACTAGCGAAAAAGGAAAAAGACATGGGTATTTTCCAAGCTCAGGTATCCAGTAAATTTGTATGAGCAGAAAGGAAAACACAGATTATTATTCTGAACTGAGCTCTGCTTCTTTTTAAAGAAAACATCAACATACAAAGATAAATGTGAGACACATCAAGGTCTTACGAAGACAACAGAGGAGTTACATCTGATGAGGCCTTGGTATTTAGGAACGACAGTCAGTGAAAGACGGGCTTATCCTGGGATTGAATAGAGGAGAAAAGACCAGGAACAAACAATTTCACACTGGAAAAAGCTGTCCTAAGGACAAAAGAGAACAGTCATTAGCACACAACACACCATGCAACAGGAGGTGCAACCGGGAAGAAGACAGGTATAACAAAGATGAGCGTGCACTGGATTTGCCATCGCCCACGTTCAGAGCAATAAAGGAGGTATGCGGGAGGACCAGGCGCATCAAGGATCGTAACACACGCTGGTTGCCCAGCACTAGAGAAGAGAGTCACAAAGTGCACCAAGCAAACCACTTTTGTAAGCATACTGCGGAGCAAAACAGGAAGGGAAAGGGCGTACAGTCTTGGGAAAGCTCCTAGCAGAGGAATTAAGCAACAGTACGACATTCCTTTACATACAGGATCAGGAAAGGAGTGGTAAAGACGTATTCATATCCGAACAGGACAGAAGAGAAAAAAGAATATACGAAGAAAAGTCTTTTCACCATTATAATAGTGATATCTTTTGTGCCATCAGAACTATGCAAAGTGAGTATTAGCAAGTACATAAAGGAGAATGTCAAAATCTAGATTTTTAATAAATGCCTGTACAAAGCCAATCCCGGGACAGAGAGCTGTAAAATCACCACACCTTATTTAAAACAAAATCAGAAAAGACTCTTTTAATCTCACAAAATGCTTCAGAGCAGAGAAAACAACGTTCGTCGTGATGCCTACAGACCCATCCTGTGCTCAAGACCTCTGTGCATGCAGCGCCAGGACAACGTGCACTGTTAAAACTGCCATTAGTAAAATGCCTGAAGGAAAGCAAAAAGCCCTTTAGATCCTGGCGTGGCCGAACAGAATGGAAAAGGTGGTAAACCCAGGGCAATGTACTGCCTCGATTACTGCGCTGACTGTTCTGATACAGTGCGTTAGCTCTGAAGACCTAGAAAGAACAATGAAGTGGAATGCTAAAATTTACCTGCTGCAGATGATGTAATCTTTTTGCTCTGCATGAAGATTACATTCTACATACTACGTGTCCAACCTGGATAGCAGGACTGCAGGCCAGGCAGAATGTAGCCCATTCTTCAGCTCTCTGGAAGGTGGCAGTTCAAGAAAATGCTGTTTATCATGACTATTGTACATGATATTTTTAAAGGAGGTGCAATGATACACTAGAAGAACTGTTTGGAATTAGCCATTGTCAATACTATACTGAAACAACAACAGATTATGGCAAAATCTTAATATCATAGGCAGAATATACAAGGAGACACAATCTGAAATTCAACTACACTTGATGGAAAACTGGCATTAAACATTTCTGTTATGTCTAGGAACAGAGGTGTATCTAAAGCTCCACAGTCAGTGCTTAAAGCAAGTAAAAATATCTTCTTACAAGAGCTGAAGAACATGATGAAGATGATGACTGAGACAGGCAGAAATCTAGAGCAGTTGGGGAGAGAAGCGTGTAAACGATACTGGATCACAGTCTCAATGATTTCACAGACGATGTTTTCCATGACATGGAAGGTTTAGTCATTTACTTGTCCTACTGCAGTAGCTTAGCGCATTCAAGGAAACAATCTGTAGGCCAATATGTAACATGGAGAACTCCAGAGTAGCTGTTCATTAATGTAAAATCATGGTCGTCAGAATAGTAGTTACATGTGGATAATACTATACATATTTTTGTTTTACCACACACGGGTACACAGGAACAGTAGAAACTAAACATAATCAGTTCAGATCCAACAGAAGTCTTTACAAACCTTTGGCTCTTTCCATGCTGACTCTATAAAACAATATAAAAAATACAAATGTACAACTTGAATGAGACATATAATCCTTTAAAAAATCTTTTTTGCATATCTTTGGACAATACAGAATCTTTGAGGTTGGGCAGGACCTCTGGAGATTGTCTGGTCCAACACCCCTGCTCAAGCAGGGTCACCTACAGACAGTTGCCCAGGACCTTGCCCAGATGGTTTCTGGATATTTCCAGAGATTGAAGACTCCACATCCTCCTTGGGCAACGTGTAGAAACCAGGACTGCAACCAGTGCCAGTGCTCAGTCACCCTCACAGCAAAAAAGTGTTTTCTGAAGTTCAGAGGGGACCTCCTGTATTTCAGTGTGTGTCCATTGCCCCTGGTCCTGTCACTGGGCACCACTGAAAAGAGCCTGGCGCTGTCCTCCCTGCCCCCTCCCTTCAGGTATTTATACACATTGATAAGATCCGCTGAGCCTTCTCCAGGCTGAAGAGCCCCAGCTCCCTCAGGAGAGAGCTCTCTTTCCTCACAGGAGAGCTGCACCAAACCCTTCAACATCTTCGTGGCCCTTTGTTGGACTCTATCCAGTACGTCCATGTCTTCTGCTGGGGAGCCCATAACTGGTTACAGCTCTCCAGGTGTGGCCTCACCAGTATGAAGCAGAGGATAAGGATCACCTTCCTCAACTTGTTTCAGATTTCATCTCCTTGTATCTTTTGCCTGTGATATTAGGCTTTTGCCATAATGTTGTTGTTTCAGCATAGTATTGACAATGGCTAATTCCAACCCTACTCCTCCTAAAGTAGCCCAAGAAACCGTTAGTCCTCTTTGTAGCCAGGGCGCACTGCTGGGTTGTGTTCAGCTTGGTGTCCACCACCACCACCACCACCAGGCCCTTTTCTGACAAGCTGCTTTTCAGCTGGGTGGTCCCCAGCATGTACTGCCTGGGGTGACGCTCACCCAGGGGCAGTCCTGGTGGCAAAGAACTCACATGCCTGGAAGTTCTTTTTCCCCTAACACACGACACTTGCTTCCTGCCAACCATGCCGCTCTTTGGAAATAAATGTAAGGGAAGAATGAATAAAACATGAAAACAACATAACAAATCTTTTAAAAGAAACAACCTTATCGTAGCTGATAATGACATGTTTCATTAGGGACAAAAACAGCCGAACATTTGAACTGTGGGGCAAAAGGAATAAATGAGAAAGCCATGAATTTGTAGAAAAAAGCATCCAGAGCCTTTGAAAATGGTTCGTGATGGATATCTTGATATGCTGGATAATGATTTTTTTTTCATACTTAAACCCACGTGCGACTTTCAAAAAGAAATGGCCACAGGACTGCTGGAGAATGGAGTGCAACGGTAGTTTCACCGTGCCTAGCAGAAACTGGCAAGTGATGTATTGGAATACTAAAGCAGCCAGCACCTACTTAGCAACATGCTAATCAGAACTGTGGTGAGTCACATCAAGGACATATTCACTAGATGTGGTATTTGTGACAAACTATTTCCCAAAATAGACCCTGCCTCTATAGGTCTTCTGCTGTGCGCATTTTAATGAGCTGAAGTCTCAAATAAATAATGATTCCTTAATGGTCTGTTGTGGTCTGAGGAACCCAGAGGTAAACCAGAGGTAAGACCTAGATTAGAGTCATGTAAAGTCTACCTGGTCATTGCCAGCGTGGGATGATCGATGAATAAAGAAAGTAATGATAGTCACAGACACACACACAAAAAAGTAGAGAATAATGTGGATGAATGACAAATATTTCAGTGTACTTACAATATTAGGAATAAAGACTCGGTGGTGAAGATCCTGCTTGTTCTGTTGATCCAGCAAATAAGGAAATGTAACCGCAGTAAGCTGTACAGAACCTACGCACCAGAGAGAGGACGCGGCTCAGTTTCAGCCTCTTCACGGATAGTCCCTAGACCTCCTGTTGGCTGCATCAAAAAAGGCACAAGAAGTGAGAAAGGAAATCTCGCCCCTGAGAGTGAAGCTGCCAGCAGGTCCTAATGTGTATGAATATTACTTTTGGCCTCTGTGATTTTTGCAGATAAATAGGCAGGCACGCTGCCAGACCAGACAACCAGTGCTTTAAGAGAAGCGATGGACGTTGGTCAGGCACCGGTTCCTGACTGACGGACACCTCCAACACTCACTTCCCGAGACGACCATGCACATACAGACAGTGGAGCCGAGACGGGTAAAAACCCTGTTTAGTTCACTCTTGGAGAGTAGCGACGAACAAATTTGAACCGGGAATTTTTAAAGTTTGGACTAACGACTTCTAAATATTCATGAAGAGTAAGGCTAATACTCACTGGGAAGCGCATTGATCAAGCTGCTCTTCCAGCTTTGTGCAGGTTTCAGTAGCGAGGAGGCAATCAGTTCCTAAGAAGTCGGTGTTTCTTGCCTTTCCTACACAGTAAGTCCTATGCTCAGCAGCCTCTTCCCAGCTAACCACGTCCTTGGCTGCTTCCGATGGCCTGAGGCTCGTAATTTCCCATCCTTCCCTTCCTCCTGTTGTTTTATTACACCCTACTGAATTTCACTGGAGAAAACAATATACTGCACTTGTTATGTGCAGGTTTGAGTTTGAACAATAGGGTAAAATGGGGATAATTTTGTAATTCCTTGTTATTATAGACCCGGACAGAAACGAGTCTTCAGACTTCCAGTAAAGTCTTTCTCTGTTGTAAGCCAGAGGGAATCGGCGTAATTTGGGAAGAAATACTGTGGTTTCTTGAAACACCAAAAGTTTATTTAATCAGTTACCAGGAGAATATGACTCTTTCCAAGAAGTACATTGTGTTTTATACCATTTGTAATAATGCAGCTACCTTTCTGTCTGAGGTCCTGCGTGCCGGAGAGAGGATTTAAACACATTTTTGGCTTTACAGGCAAAGGCAGGGATTATTTTGCTCTAGGTCATTCAATAAAGATTACACTCCTACATACTGTTCTGTGTCAAAGTTGTATGTGTCTGCCTGTTTCACAACAGATGGCTGCATTTCAGTAGCTTTATATAAAAGATGTATATGGAGGGTTGAAATAAAACATTCATTTTAAACCAACTTTGCAGTCACTTGTAAGTTTTAGTTGTATCCATCAAGCTCGATGTCATGCAGGAGAATTTTTTAAAATATAACTTTGTAAATTTGTTTCCGTTCACCCTGGGTCAAGATTTATTTGGAACGCATGTAGAGAGAATGTAAATCAAGTGCATGTCATACAGTAACATATCAGACATTGTTTATGAGACGTTCCAGACCGTAAAATACAACAAGAAATGCGATACCTTAACGTATGGCCCTTCTGTTTTCAGGGGGGAAAGAGCACACGTAACTCTGAGAAGGGAGCCTTAACCTCTGCTTCCAGCCTTGGAGCGAGTGATTCCTCATGTTATCTTTATTTTTCAGACTTTTTTCTCCCCGTCTTGCAAGGATAAGACTAAGATACGTTGCAAACCCTTTTTTCTGCATGGAACACCAAAGTAAATGTGTGATTATTCTATTCACAAAGACTATTTTCAGTGCTCTTTTAAATGGAGTTTAAAGTTTTTTGTCGGTTTTTCCAGGAAATGTGGGTTTACAATGTTACTTTAGCCTTAGGGTTTTGGCTTCAGTGATGTAGCCATTTTCCTCTGTTCTGCCCCCGTGCTCTGTTACAGAGGATACTTGCTCTTGCTTCCTCTGGGCTGTGTCACCAAAGCGTCATTGATGAAACACCTCGGGTCTAACAAGGAGGCTGCGTAAAGGCGCAAAGCTAAAGATCAAAGGGAATAATGATCTAATATACCCGGTGAATCCACCGAAAAAAGAGGAAAACAGGCCCGAGCAAGGTCTTTTAAACTTCACTTCTCCGACCTGTACAACAGGCTGCTACGGATTCACGAACCCGCTCACAATTGCCCGTCGGCCCAATTCACCGCAACGAGATTTCCCGGCCGGGATTTCCGAGGAGCTTCGCCCGGCCCGGGGCGCAAGTACCAACCCCCGGGTAAATAAACAGTACCGCTGTCGGGGAGGGAAAGGACGTAACGCCGCCTCTCTTCGCCCCCTTTACAAACGGGTCTCGCCTTTCTGTGCTCCCCTGCCCCGAGGTCTGCAGGCAAGGGCCAGGCCGCTGCCCCGGCTCCCCAGGGCCCTTCTCGCACCCCCTCGCCTCGCCGCCCCTCGCCGCTCGGCGTCCTCCCGCAG
>NW_010432543.1:0-3555 GCF_000710305.1 Buceros rhinoceros silvestris | reverse complement strand
CTGCTGCCCTCGCTGCTGGGGAGGAGCCCAGGATACGGTAAGATAAATCCTGTAAGAGCACACATTGCCAGCTCCTGTAGCAGGTAGAGAGGAGCCCAAGGAGCTCAAAAACACTGGCACCACTCTAGTGCTTTCGACACCCAGGGAGGTCCCTGCACCTTTAGCCTTCAAAATTCTTCTGGCTTGACAAAGGGGATTTGTTCCCACCTCCTGTTTTTCACAGCGTGCAACTGGAGCAAGGAAGAGCCGCGTGCGAGCTCAGGGCCGAGCTCTCCCCACAGCCATGCTCCCATTTGCATAGAGACCAGAAACGGGAAGCGTCCCCTCGGCCCCCACTAAAACCCCGATGCAGAGAGCAGCTGCTCACCCACAGAAACCGGCCACAACTGACGGTTCAGTCGGAGGAGGAGAAATCCCTGACCGCTGGAACATGGTGACATTGATCAACGTGAGGAGACACGTCCTGGCCTCACTGCCAGCAGGGTTGTTCTATCCATTTCGAAACTCAGTTAAAATAAAAACCATCCTCCAGTGACATTTCGGTAATCACTGTCCTAAACACAAACAGGGGGGTGGAAAAAGCAGCAAGGCCTCCTCCAGGCAGCTCCTGGACTAGAACACCCGACACCGAGCTACCCCATCTCCTTTCTCGGTGCAGAAATACCGACGGCGGTTCAGAAGTTCCCCATTCTGCTCATTCCTCTTGCACAACATCAGCCACAGGAATAACAAAGCCACCCGTAAAGACTTTTTTTCCATCCTTTCCTCACCTGGCCTGACCCTGTGCTGGGTTCAAGCAATACGGAGGCTGCTCCCCGCCAGACAAGGCCAGGTTTAATGCGCAGCCTCCCAGCAACGCGCTGTACGAGGAACCTGACCAGAGGAGGTGACAGCGACCTTGATCCTGTGGTGACACATGGGCTGAGGATGGGTAGAGTTGGGTTTTAATATTTAAGGAGTCTCTTTAGGTTCAACCAAGTATCACTTTGGAGTGTTTTGTGTACAAGGCACAACTGTCTCACATGGGCTGAAGGCTTGGAAGAAGGGAGAGGTGAAGCTCCTTCCTGCATCAGTGACAGGATCAAGAGTTAAAGCTGAGGAGATGAGCCCACAGATTCCTCTGCACCTGCCCGGAGGAAACAGGAGCCAAACAGCACTTCAGCAGCTTACTCGTGGGCTGGGGAGTGTAAAATCACACACAGGTTCGAAACGCTGGATGGTACCTCAACCCATCCAGTCACCCTCCAAAGAAGCCATCGAGATCTGATCTGTGAAGCCTTGCCCACCCAAACAGAACATTCCCACAGCAAGAAGAGTGTTCCACAAGCTTTGGGCCATCCCAGAGAACAGCCGAGCAATCGTCAGCATGCCCTGCTCTGGAATAAAGGGTTTGAGAGCCTCGCTCTGCCCGGCTCACGCCAACACCGGCATCAGAGCGGACAAGGCAGAACTCGGACCTCCAGACCTGGCTGCAGCTTTCTGCTCTGGGTTCAAAACCCGTCCACCTCTTGAGCATCTCCTGACAGCGACTCTCAGCAAACCAAAGAGCCGGTTTCCTTAAGAGACTCATGAAGAGATGCCTTACACTTCTTTCATGTCCTTCAGCGTTCTCCAGACCTGGACTGTAAAGAGAGACCCATTTTCCTCCTCTACAGCTCTTGAAGAGATGCTTTTAGGACCGAAGGCGGTTCTTCCCTCCTACTTACCCAGCGCCCTTTCAAAGCACTTCACACGCATTCAATAATCTCTTCATCCTGCCCTGAAGCAGGTGGGTTTTAGTCATTTTGTAGATGGAAAAAGCACTTCAGCCCAGTTAGGATCAGACTTTGCCATCTCCAGGTCCCCAGCTCTGCACAGGTTCACGTCCCATCGCTCAGCGCACCAACCCTGCTGCAGAAATACCACCTGGGTGCACGAAACCAGCCAGCACCTTCCTCAGCTTTCAGCCAGCCCCAAATTCCCCCAAGCCTCCAGGCAGCCACACTCCTTTCCCCCACAGGCAGATACCTGCAGCAAAGACGCTGGAGCAGTTCCCCACACGAAGCAGCCGAGCCCAGTTCAAAGGCACCCTACGGACCCAACACACCGTGCCGGTTCCCTCCTCACCCAGCGAGTCTGTATTTATGAGCTGCTTCCAGAGGGGAAGAGAAGGGAACGCCTGCCGCGTGCAGACAGCAGCGGACGGGGGAGAACTCAGTCCTGCTGCTGATCCCCTGACACGGGGTGAAGGTCTCTCCAGCATCGTCTCCCAGTAGCTGGGACCATCATAGCTCTGTATGAAAAATAAGGATCATTTATTCCAAACACCAGGTCCCTACGCTCCTCAGCGAGTCTGGAGTGGTGCGAGGGGCACAGAGAAGGGACTGGTGCCTCTCTTCCCCTCCTCTCTGCTCCGCCTGGCACATGCCCACAGCCTCCTCCCACCACCGCCTGGCAAGGCCGGCTCCGCTCCGCGCAGCTCAAAAGCTGCTTTCAAGGCTACAGAAGATCTGCTGAAGAGTTTTGGGGTTACTGCCAGTCCTGCAGTGATCCAAAAACATCAGCCAACCTCGGCACCGAATCAATACGTCCAGCGGACAGATTCTTTAATGTCGTCCTTTTCTCTAGGCACTACCACAGAAAACCCAATCTGCACCGGAGCTCTGGGCATAGCTCTGCTTTGGAAAAAAAATGTTTTTATAGCTTATTTATTGAGTGACATGATTAAACAGGTCAAATATGCCCCAGTGCCCTGTTATAAGGCTGCTTTAAAACAAAGAGAGGTGGTTTCACTGACAGGGAGCGACTTAGGCCGGATGGAGAACCTGCTTCCAAGAAGATGGTTGCCTGGTTGCTTGCTAAACCACTACCCCCTCTAGTGTAAATCTCAAAGACATCCTTCCAGGCGAGAGGAGCGTCAGGCAGCCCCAGGAGAAGCCAGGAGCACTTCCGCCGCAACCCCTCCACCACAGCACTGCTTAAAAAATAACCGACTCACTAACACACCCGAGCCAGCCCTGACAGGACACGGGGGGCAGTTCTCGCTTGTCACTCACACTCAGCTCTTCGGGTAATGTTTTCAGCCCATCTCAGAACGACAGACGCTTTCCAGGTGCACCAGGAGGATTTACTGAAGACCAACCTTCACTTCCCCATTCTGAAAGTCAAAACCAGCCCTGGTTTTTATTTAGTGCCGCAGCTGTTTCAGGTGGCAGATCAAAATGAGCAAATCGAGTTCCACAACTGACACCCTGCAGATATTTAAAGACAAACAGGAATAGCACACCAGCGCGTAATCATACCATCGAGCACCTGGAGCACCGTCCTAAAGGTTCTAGGGAGCTTTTCAAATGTGCACTGAAAGCAGTAAAAACTTTTGCCTTTCCGACACGGCACCTGCCTGTCTGCAACAGGTTTTAAACTAAAACCTTCATTTTAAACTAAAGCACAGTGGTGGTAAGTTGACCTGGTAACCAGGACACACACCGTGCTCCAAACTGGTGAATAACCCGAAGTTAAACAAGCACAAAACCCACCACGAGCTGTGCTTTATTTTGATAACTTCAGCTTCAGGTT
>NW_010432542.1:17147-32536 GCF_000710305.1 Buceros rhinoceros silvestris | reverse complement strand
CGGCCAGGCGCCTCCTGCACGCCGCGGGCTGGTACTGGGGTGCCGGAGCAGAGGGGCGCCGTCAGCGCCCGTCGGGAGAAGGCACATCCTGGACAGCGCCCTGGTGGCCCGGCGGCAAGGCAGGCGCGGCGGAGGCGAACCTCTCTGCTGCTCCTGGCGGTCTTGCTGATGTGTGCCCCAAGATGGGGCTGGGTAATGGTGGAGGAAAGCTGCTCTCTCCCTGCCCACCACCACGGCTTGTTCCACAGAGCCGTGTCATGAGCCCAGCAGGACGCCATCTCACCCAGGGCTCACCCGAGTCGCTGGGAAAGGCTGTGACACTGATGACATCTGGGGCCATCCCATTCAAAGCATCTTCTCTGCCTCCGTACCAGTGCAGTGCCCAGGTGCTGGAATCCACGCAGGCGAATTTGCTGCTTTCTCTTCAGGTTTGGTTTGGTGCTCCGTCTGCAGCGCGCAGAAACTGCTCTGCTTCGGGGAGCTTTCAGAGCAGATTGGCTTTGCTTCCAGAAAGATCCATCTGCCCAGCCAGGCTGAACTCCCACATTGGTCAAGGAGCAGAACAATGCGGAGAAACCTCTGAGTGAACCAGAGAGTCTGGCTCTTCCAGCGCTCAGCTCCTGACCAAGCTTTGAGGTCTTGGAAATGCCTCAAAATGAAACAAATGGAGGGGGCAGAAGAAGGACCAGGGAGGTGTTAGTCTGGGAAGGGATGGCTGTGCCCCGTACCAAGTGTCTCCTTTGTACCCAAGACCGTGGTCCCTGCGCTGGAGTTTCTGTCATTTGCTGGAAAAGAAACTTCTCCAGAAAAGAGAGCAAGTGGAGGCTTAGTGCTGCCTTGTGCTGCCTTACAGAGCACTTCTGCTCTGGGCCAGCCTGATGAGCCAAGTGGGCAGAAAGCCACTGCTGTCACCTGCAGTGTTAGTCCCTGCCGTGCTCTGCTCATGTGGCAGGACTCCGTGCCACTCCCGAACCTGTGACTGGTCTCTGCCCGACTTCCTCCTCCACAGTCAGATTTCTCCATCTATTTAACTCCTGCTTTCAACCATCACACAATTCCCAGCCTGCTGCTGTCGCCTCACCACTCTCAGTGGCAAAAATTCCTTCCTCAGATCTAGTCGGAATCTCCCTCTTTCAGTTTAACCCATCACCCCTTGTCCTGGCACAACAACCCCTGCTCAACAGCCCCTCCCCAGCTTTCTGACAGGCCCCTTGAAGCACTGACAGGCTGCACCAAGGTCTCCTCGGAGCCTTCTTCTCTTCAGGCTGAACACCCGCAACTCTCTCTCCAGTCCTCCCAGCAGAAGGGGTCCCTCAGGTCAGTCCTGGGCCCTCCTCTGGCCCCGCTCCAGCAGGTCCCTGTCTCTGCTGTGCTGAGGAGCCCTGAGCTGGAGCCAGCACTGCAGGGGGGTCTCCCCAGAGCAGAGCGCAGCAGAGGGGCAGGATCCCCTCCCTCCACCTGCTGGCCTCACTGCTGGGAATGAGCCCAGCACGTGGGTGGCTTCTGGGCTGTGAGTGCACGTTGCTGGATCATGTCCAGCCTTTCACCCCCCAGCACCCCCAAGTCGTTCGCCGCAGGGCTTGGTGATTCCCCGCATGCTTCTGCGACCCCTCTGCCTCCCCAGCCTGTGCCGATACTGGGGCTTGCCCCGACCCAGGGCCAGGACCTTGCCCTGGGCCTTGTCGAACCTCATGAGGTTCCCATGGGAACCACTTCTCCAGCTTGTCCAGGTCCCTCTGGATGGATCCCATCCCTCAGGCAGAATGGAGCCAGAGCCACCACACAGAGGCCAGAGCAACACACGGCACAAAGAGGAGACTCCCCACAGTGTCCCCGTGTGCTGGCCAGGTGGGGTTTGTGATGACCCCTGGCACTGGCCTGCTCTACAGTGCCTGGCCGCAGGCTCAGGGCTCCCTTCCACACCCCTCACCTCGGAGAGGCACGTCTGGCATCACTGACATCAACGTCACTGTGTCAGGACAGGCTGCAGCAAACCCCAAACACGCAGAGCAACCAGCCTGCTGACAAGGTTATTCATTAAACAAAGAACCGTAATTGCCCCTGGCAGCTGTTGGCCCAGGGTTTAGACCAGACAAAAGAGACTTGCCCGTGTGGCAGTTCATCAAGTGCTGCAGCTCGTTAAGCGATAGCCAGTGGACTTAGGCAGTCCCTGGGGACACTCAGCCACGGGAGGTGACAGCGGGAGTTTTAGGGACAGAAATCTCGGCGTGGCTAAGACTAATGCATAACCTGATGGCCATGTTCCCACACCAGTGGAGGGCTCCACATGGAACCGGCATTCCCATGCAGTGGGAACAGCTGTCCTCTGAAGAAAGCCACACCATCTTTCCTAAAATTGTGAGTGGGTCCTGATGCCACAGCAGAAAACTGAGGGCCCTCCCTGTGTTGAACGAAGCCCTCAGTTCCTGCTTAAAGATGAGGAGCCGCAGAATGGCTGTACCCACCACAGGCACCGCACCAACCGACGCGGGATGGCAGATAGCTGCACTCGCTCGCACAGCCCCGAGCCCACCACAGGGCTGATCTTGCATCAGTGCAACAAACACAGAGGCCAGGACACAAGGAGCTGGGTTTAGCCACTGCACAAGGTGCTCTGCGAGCAACAGCACCCACCTCGCAACATGCCGCATTCAACCAGGCAGCAGAGGACCTCGGCTGTGACTGTTAAGTATGGGAAAAGGCACCTTCACCAGCCTGTTCCATGCGTATTGCTCTGGCTCTGTCCTAGAAGAACCCTCGGCACCAAAGCAAGTCCTGCCTGCAAGGAGCAGGGGAGTAACACGTGGATGAAATAAACAGCAAACCCTGTGCTGCCCGGGCAGATCCCTTGTAGGCTGGGTTCCTCCAGGCAGATCCTGGGATCTGAAGAAGTGGGTGGCTCCTAAGAGCTAAGGCAGCTCCTCTGGCTCGCTGGCTCAGTAACATAGAGGAGGACTGTTTAAAAGCCCCCATTTTTCCCGGTTCATGCTGGTAGTGCTGTGGTTCCTAACGACATGACTTCCTCAGGACACTGAAAGCATCTCTCGAGCCAGCGTGCATTTCCCTCGTGCAAAACAAGACACTTACCAGCAGATTCTACATTTCTAGGGAGACTAAGTCACACACTCCCTCCCTCCATGAGAGACAACACCAAGACATCACACCAAGTGGAGAACCTGGGTGTGGTGGGTTGACTCCTTCCAGCAGCCAAACACCATAACCACGAATGTCCCCCTTCCTCCTCCCTTCCCTGAGCTTTTATTGCTGAGCATGACATCATACGGTGTGGCATATCCCTTTGGCCACGCTGGGTCACCCGTTCCTGACTGAGCAGTGCTGTTCGTGTTGCCTGAACAGCAAGAGCTCCTGGGCCGATCTTGGTTACACAACGTCTGGTGGACAGGGAGATGGTTTTCCACCTGATCTCATATTCCGGTTAACTCAGAGCGCTCAGCTGGATTCTTTGTTTCTCAACATTCAGATGGGTGCATTTCGTCCTCCAGGTCATACTTGAGGTCATGACGTTGTTAAATCACGCATATCCCATTTCTTCCACACAGAGAGTCAGACCATCCTGCTTTTTTCTCCAAGCCACTTTCAGATAGACTCTGGGGAAAATAATAATACTAAAATTATTCCTTTATTTTTCAGATGGAGAGTTTCAGGTACTTCCTTTTCCTACTTAAAAAAATCTGGTTTTGGCATCCAGTAAGATTTTGTAGTTCTGAGCACTTTACCTTCTGTTTAGCGAAGGAAAGACCCTTCCCCTCAAAAAGAAGGTGAATTAAACCCCTATATGCAGCCAGCCTCCCACCTCAACACCAACCACAGACGGACTCACACCATTTCTCCGCAGGGTTAACAGGGTTTGGTTTCCCAGTATTTACACGCAGGTAACATATGCCCCGAGGGAGCTGTTAGCACCCAGAGAGCAGGTCCTAGACCATGGCAGCTGTCAAAGACTCTGAGAAATGCCCCCCAGCCCCAACCATCAGGGTTAACTGGGAGGGAGAGCAGAGCCAGGGGGATGTCCCAACAACCCTGGAAGGGCACCTGCTGCTTGGCCACTTCCTCCAGGCAGGCAGGTCTCCACATGCATCCAGGAATGTCACAAGCCACAAGCACTTGGGATTCTCAACCCCATCTCAGCAGAGAGGAGAAGGACCCCCTGGAAGCCAGACAGAATGTAGCCACCTCCTCTGTGTTTTGCCCTTTTCCAAATTGACTTGCTCTGTGCCCTCTGCTCTGCTTAATTGATCCACTGCCCATCGCCAGCAAACAAATTGTTCTCCTGTCTCATTCATAATATGCTTCACATAAAGAGTGCTTCTGCCTGAGCGAACGCCCTTCGGGAGTACTTTAAATTGTCACAGTGCATAAGGGCTTCCCTGAAATCTGTGTTTTTACAGTGCTGAGTCTCCACCACGGCCCCTGGAGCCACTCTTAATGTATTTCAAGGCATGTAGAGATTCATCTTGCTTAAGCTACTTGGCTACACAGGCAAAGCTTGCTTTAAACTGAGTTCTTTCCATCCTCCCCTTTCCCCCAAACCAGCTGAGTTTTGCATTTTCATCCTGAAAACAAAGAATAAAACCAAACTCCAAAAAGCGTTTCTTGATGCAGCTCTGAGAACTCACCAAATCAAAGCACGATCCTGTTGAAAGAGGGCAAGGGTTCAAATCCTTGTGGATCTGAGGACCAGCAGCCGTTGCAGTTGATTCAGTCTGGTTTTGCTGCTTGAGGAGGAAATCGGTAAGGTTGAATGCCCCTCAAAGCATGCTTTGAGCAAGCGGCCAGTGTGCCCAGGAGACACAAACCATAACTGTGAAATACCACCACCAGCTTGTGGTTTACTCCAGACCCAACGATGGTACAGAAATATGGCTGGAGGAGCAGCTGTTGCTGCTGATGAACAGGGAGGAGCTCACCTCCAAGCTTCTTTGCACCCTTCTTACCTGTTTCCAGGACACAGACCAAAAGCAAGCAGAAGGTGCCCAAATGCCACCCAGTCAGCACTTCTTTAGCGACCCCTCTGAACGGCTGGTGTGCGAAGGAACTCAGTGAAACAGTGAGACAAGGGGGCTGGATCTTACTTGTGTTCGCACAGATTTAGAAAGTAAACCACCTCCACCACATCTATTATTAGCACATCATCATCATCATGGCTTGGCTTCGCGAACAAAGATCTGGGAAGGGCTTTTCCCACGCTCACTGCAAGCGATGAGTGCACCCTTCGGGCCAGCGCGGTGGGTTTTTTAGGTGAGGTGCAGCGTGCGCGGAACTGGCTCCACCCTTTACACCTGAGGTTCATCTGCCAGGGCCTAGCGAGCTTGGACGGTGACAGCGAAGTCCTCGGGTTGCAGGTTTGGTTAGAGTATCCTTCTCTTAGATGATGGATGCCTTACAGGGTTAAATGAGCTCCATCTGCCCAGGTTTGGAGTCAGAGTTGTCCTTCTCCTAGGATGGCTGCCCGAAGGCTAGTGAGCCCATCCTGCCCATGGACACACTTGTCTGACCCTTCAGTTGAGACCTGTCTGGCTTGGGAGACCCCACCAGAGGCACATGCCACCACCAGCACAGCTCTCAACCTCACAAGGGCACGCAAGCTCTTTCCCCACGACAAGGGGGTGCCCGTGAAAGAGTCGCTGCTCTACCTCCAGACATCACAGACCCGGGCACGGGGCGGCCGGGGCCTGCCAAGAACGGGAGTCCTGGAGGTATTAGCACAAGGAAGCCCTAAAATGCCATCTGTAACTGCTGTCCATCCTGATAAGAAGCGTCTCCTATGAGAGGGAGCTCCCATGTTTGTGCAGGATGGTTTTGGGGAGAAGGAAACTCCTCAGCATCAGGAGACACAGATCCAACTGCTCCATTTTGTCTTTGAATCTGCATATCATGGGAAAAAAAAAAAAGACCAAGGGCACAGTCCCTCAGTCTCTTCCCAGGAGCTCTGAGAAGGGCAGCAAGGCACAAATGCACATGCAGCAGCACGGAGCAGCACAAAGGTCTTTCACCTCGATTGATGCTGGCAGCTTCTCAGTGCGCGGTCTGCCTTCCTTGGAGCCAGGGAGAGCAGCTTTGGAGCAAGGGCTTGGCAGGATATTGCAAAAGCTGGGATCAGAGCTGCTTCCCAGCTGGAGTCTAAAATAACTATGAGATTACCTCCACAGGGGCACAGCCAGCACGTACAGTGCTTGGCCTCTTCCTCTCCCAGGTTGCCACAGCCTTGCCTGGCTTTCCTTCCACCTTTCTTCAAAGCCTCCCTCACTGCAGGGACTTTATTCCTGATGAGGGGAGAGGGCTGAGCCATGCCCCGCTGCCACCCTCCTCCTGCTCTTCCTTGGGTGCCTGGTCCCACAGCAGCAGGTGCTTTGCAGGTAGTCCCTGGAGGGCCATTCTCCATGCCCAGCTGTCTGGCTGCCAGAAGCTGCCCAGTTCCTTTGCACCATCCATACCCTGCCACACTGCCAGGAGTGCCTCTTCCCTGCCTGCCGCTCGTTGCCAGAGCCATGCCGAGCTCCCAGGGCTGGCCAGAGGACAGCGGCGGAGGGGTGCTGCACCCCAACTTGGGACAGCTGGGACAGCGGGTGTGAAGTTAACTCGTGTGTTCCTGGGGAGCAGCTGAGACGCCTTCCACCTTGGTGGAAATAATGAACAACTTAGACGAAGAATAAAGTCTCTTCTAACATGCAGGTGCTTCAAAACACCGGGGGTGCGCCACGCTTTGTACCTGGTGCTGAGCTGAGTGGCCAAGTGCACAGCCTTGTCTCCGTGCGGGCAGGCATGAAACATCACCACCTCCCCACCTCGTCCCTCATCTCTGTTTAATGCAGGAACCATCAGAAAGCGTTCTGCTCTACTGCCCACGGCTCCGGCCCCCATGTATAATGGATGGTGCATGGAGGTGCTGTGGGCAAACACCAGGCTGAGCTTTCACAGAAATATTTACCTTGCTCTCTGCTGCCTTGGGGCCCTGGAAGACATCTGCTCCCAGTCTTCATGATGCCGTCTGGGGACCGGTGCTCTCAGCCTCATGGATGCAGGCAGTGTCAGACGTTACCTCTCCCAGCTGGCTCCAACCAAGAGCCTCCTCTTGCCGCAGGCTGCGACTCACAGACCCCTGCCCTGGCTGGCATTTGCTGCAGCTTGGGAAAATGGTGGGCATAAAGGTAAAGGAGAAAGATGCAGGGAAGAAAGTAAAATCCCTTTTCTCTCCTCCTTCCCTGCGTGCCTGCCATTAAAAGTGCCAAATCTGCTCCCTCCTCAGTAATAACGCAGCAAGGTGTGAACAGAGCCCTGACGCTCCCACCTGCGCTTCCAGGTCAGCTGCATCCTCTGCTACAGGGGAGGGGACACTAAGGCCTGTTCCATGAGAGGGCACAGGGCTCACCCAGGCTCAGACCTTCTGTGCCACTGACCTCCATCTCCTCAGTGCCAGAGGGGCACTCGACTGGACCATAACTGGACCATAACTAAGTCTTTGCTTGGGCTGTTCAAACGTTAACTTGACCAACAAGAAGTTTTTTTGTGGATCCACACATAAGTCCCATATTTTTGGCTGCCTGCAACCACACGGCGGAGCCAGCAGCAGGCCCAGGGCACAGAGGGTGCAGGACTAGGATGGCACAGGCAGAGCAGAGGACGGGTGTAGGACTTTCACCTCCCCAGGACAGTTGGAGCAAGGCCACCCCAACATGTCTTACCCTGCTGCGAGGAGGCTCAAGCCATAAGGCACCACAGCTCTTCCTGCCCTTCCCCGGACAGAGTCGAGGCCAGAGCTACAGGAGCATCCCCAGCAAGACCTGGGCTCCAACACTGCAGCTGGCCAAACCACAACATGCTTGAGAAGGGGAAGAGACACACAACCAGCCAGGGAGATGTCAGGGGCTGAGGGCCAGAACCATTTATTGAAAGTTCACAGGAAACCAAAGCTGGACACGTAGCAGGGGGATGATGTTTGTGGGTTTCTTAAAGGGTTGCTGTGTTTCTGATCTTCCTCTTTGTCCCATTTCACAGGGTGCTACTCTAGGAATGTAAGAGGGTTTTTTTCCTCCACCGGAGCGGCATAAAAAATAACTCTGTCAGCATCTATTATACACATACGTATGGGCTGTAGTTATTTTCTGTGGGAAAATATCACTCTATCAGTACTTAAAATTAAGTATCATTACACTTATTTCCTTTATCTTACTGAAAACATTTCTTTTTGGTACAGTAAATCTGAAATCTTTTCCTTAGGTGGGGCACCTCCACCACTTACCTGCAATGGTTTTAGGCACCGATGCAAGGTATGGCTTTTATTATGGCAGCTGCTCTGGAGCCCCGCTACCTGCTCAGGTACTTCACCCCCCATCACCCCAGACAGAAACTGCTGCTCGCCAGCCAGCCCAGGCACAGCACGTACAGTACAGCACAACCCAGGGTGCTCGCTACAGGAGCTCTAATCTGGATCCTAGCAAACGGGAACACCCAGGGCACAAGGAAACCTGGGCTGGAGAAGGACCAGTGCGACACCACAACACAAGTCGGGGCTCACTTTCTGTATGAAGCAGGTGGTACCTGTACAACATGGCCACAGCCAAGGTGCCTGGCCGGGGTGGCAGGAAATTTAATACCAGAGGGGAAAGCCCTTCTTGTCTCATGGCTTTTTGGATACACAAGTCTTGCATGTGTTGGACCATGCATGTAATTGCAAAGCTTTGGTGAAGCTGGAGGACATTCACCAGCAGAAACCCGCCTGTCCTTCAGGACGAGGGCTGCCTTGCACTGACCCTCCTGGGGACTAACGAACCCTGGGAGCCAATGGAAACAGTCAGGGATCCCAAAAACATGGCAAAACGCTCCAAAAAAATACACTCAGTTAACAGCAGAACTACAAAGTCTGCTGTGATGGAAAGCTGGCTCCCAGGCTTCATGGCACAGCATGGGATTTGCCACAGGAACATCAGCTCTTTGGCAGAGCCGCCTGGCTGGTGACAGAGAGCAATCCTTTTTTCTTTCCAGAGACAGTCTCCAAATGCCATTCAAAGACAGCAGCGAACATAAAAGGCCCAAACACTTCAAAGCTGACGCTCAGTACGATGCGCAGGTGGGATGGGCAGATGCTGACCCCACCAGGGAAACAAGAGCAAAGAAGTCAGGGGGGTAGGAGGAGAGATGGCAAGTGACAAATATACTCCGAGATCCTCTGGCTGACCAACACAACTCTTGAACCCCATGGGATAAAGACAAGGCTGCACGTGCCAGCTGCGCTGCATCGCAGCCCAGCCCACTCCTGTGCCCCCTGGAAATCTGCCCTCCAGCCCTGCTGCCTGCCCAGGCCAGGGACACCTCCACGGGAGCAGCACGTGGAGCCTCGGAAGGGGCAGTATGGTGGGATGTTGATAAAAAAATAATTTAAACCAGAAAACCCATCTGAGCCAAAGCAGCCAACACCAAGAGCGCTGGTAGGACGTGTGTGGCAGGGGGAAGGTTTGTTCTCTGCAACTTGAAGGCAGCTCCTTCACCAGGGCATAGTCCTGCTTTGTCCGTCTCAGTATTTCTTTCCTAGAGACAGAAGTCACCGCTGGAGACATGAGGGTGATCTGGCAGTGCTTCTGCCCTGGGCTGCGGCTGGCAGTGGGGAGCCAGGCTCCCCCCCAGCACTGGGTGGTCTGCGGGGAGTCCCATGGGAGAGTCGGGCAGAACACAGCTGCTTTCAGGCTAGGAGAAGAGAGAGAAAACAGAGCACTTGGCGGAGTTTTACTGGTGCTGGTCAGGCTCATTCCCAGAGCAAGCTGGCAGGAGTGGGAGCACGTCTGCTCTTGCTCTACCACCCCCAGTGGTGAGCTTAGCAGTGACTCCATACACAACCCCACACCCACTCAGGAAACTGATCTGTAAATCACAGGTTCCTGGACTGCGTCTGAACGAAGCACCTGGGCCTTGCACCCTTACTGCACACCTCTTGGCAAGCCAGAAACACACCAGCCATGTGAGGCAGCCACCAAGCTCTAGAAATCACATCTACGCATTGGCACATCTGCTCAACCCCTCCAGGGATGGGGACTCCATCACCACCCTGGGCTGGGTAAGCAGGGAGGCAGGACAGTCCCTGCCTGGCTGGGGAACCATCACCGCAGGGACGGGCTCCTCTAGGACCTAGAGCACCTCTCTACGCTACCAGCCCCAGCCCAGGAAGCGATGGTCATGGCATCTGCATCAGGGAGAGGGAAAAGGGCCAGGCAGCTTTCATGCCCCAGGCCCTCCCCGAGCAGCCCGGTTTGGGCTGCTGGCCCCAATCCCAGGGGAGTCACTTGTGAGGACAGTCTCGAAGGGCACTGTGACATCAGATCCAATGCTGCCTTGAGATGCCGGATGAGCCCCAGCATACTGGATGGGCTCTCGATAGGGACAGTGCATAGGGCCTGGGGACACTTCCACAAAGGAAAGACCTGCTGGTACAGCAGATCTTCCTCTCACACGTGCTCTGTACCACCCATCAAAGCTTACCGGTACATGGCTGGAATTCCTCCCTGGACAGAACTAGCAGTTAAACAAAGCATAGGGACATCAGACCCAGAGACAGCCACTTACTAAAGGGAAGAGCCCACACTCCAGTCTTTCGCTCTTCAACTCTCAGTGCTAAGAAGAGCTCCTCCTGGCCATCCACCAGCTACAGCAAGGCAATTCCTTGCTGGTCCTACCGACCAGCCAGCATGTCCCTCCTTGTGCTGAGACCCCCAACAACAGTCCAGGAAATGCTGGGCATGGGAGCGGAGAGGCCCTTACCCTGTGCCTGCTCTCCTGGCCCAGCGTAGAGGCGCACGTCCCGTAGGAGCTCACAGTTGTCTCCAGTGGGTTGCTGATGCTCCTGAGGCGCTCTGCTGCCGAGCTTGGAAGAGAGTGCTGGGACACGGAGGGAACAGCGCTCAGCTGCTCCTCAGCAACAAGCTGATACGAGGAGGGGGAGAAAAAATTGGAGTATGGAGCCATCTCTTCCTGTGACCTGCCGCTGCCTGCAGTTTCCACGCTGCACAACCCATTCAGGTTCATGTGCACCACTGGCACGCCAGGCGCTGGATCCAAGCAGCCCTCCTGCTGGGAGATCAGGTCTTGGCTGATGCCATGAAAACCAGGTTGAGCTGAGGACCCCAGGAGCGGGGAAACATAGTCCTGCCACTGGCCAGGGCTGCTGCTGGGAAGGAGCTGTGAAGCAGTGTCAGGGCTGTGACCGCACAAGCCATTCATCACCCAGTGACGGGGCTTCGGTTGGCTGGGTGGTCCCGCATGGCCTTGGCACTGGCTGGGCAGGGAGAAGGACTGGCAAGCATCCCTTTGGGTGGGATGCATGGCTGGGAAGTCACCTGCCAGCTGCAGAGCCCTGGGTGGCTCCTGCGGGCAGGGGGCTCCTGGGGACGGGCCAGGCACTTTGTCCCACAGGGTGCCCCGTGCTGGTTGGATAAAGCAGAGCTGACCCTCCTCCTCAGCTGGCCTCCACCGCGAGCCGTCAGCCAGCTTGTCCTCCTCATCTGCCACAAGCAGCAGCGGGGGTGGGTGTCCTGGTCCGGTGTGGAGGGGCTGTTCCCCCAGGGGAGCAGGGGGCTGGCCCACAGCAACGCTGGGCTGCAGCACGTGCTGGGGCAGGTAGTGAGAGGTCTCGCTTTCTGCATGGGCCTGGTACGTAGCAGTGCCTCCACGTGGGCTCGGGGACATGCCTGGCAGGGGACAGACCTGTTGTCCTCCCTCGTGCTTGCTCACCAGAGTGGCGTGGATGTAGGATAGAATCTTATTGCTGGCGAGGCATTTGTTCAGGGATGGAGTGTGGTCATGGTCCGTGTTGACCATCACCATTTTCTCATCGAGCAGCAGGAGCTCCAGGTCCTCAGCACTCAGCCCCAGGCCCTCCAGCGCACTGAAGAGCTTGTTGTTGGAACAGCTCTTGTCACTCTTAATTGAGAGTGAGTCCAGGGTGGGCAAGACAGGGTCCTCCTGCTGCAAATCCACCAGCTCCTCTCTGCGGCTGCTCCCCCTTGAAGAAACTGGGGCAGTGCCCCTACTCCAGGCATCTCTTCCTGCATCCACCAAGGACACATCCTTGAGGTGGTCCACAAAGCTGCTGCTGAAGGCGTGGTTCAGTGCAGGAGCTGGACAGGAGGTGTACACCTCCGCATCCTGTCGCATCACAGCACCCAGCAGAGAGCTGGGGTCAATGCCATTCTTCTGCCAGCATCCCCCATGGCTGTGGGAGGCCTTCCTGGACTTGCTGGTTTTCCCTTTGCTCTGGAAAGGGTCAGAGCAGCCCAGAGGAGGGTAAGAGCTTTGGTATAAGAGTGCTTCTCCTGTAGCAAAGGTAAAGGGAAGGTGCATGGACCGTTTCTGAAGGTGCTCTCCTCCTTCTTCATCTCTGCAGGGCAGGAAGAGGAGACCATGGCTTGCACGTGCACAAACACACCCACAAAGTGCTTCTGCAGCGGGTAACTGTGATTCCCACAGGCCAAAGCCCCTTTGCTACAACCAGCTTGCATGTACCGGGCAGAACCACACACGCAGATACTTATGTGTGCAAATATGTACGTGCAAACACACACACACCTTTTGCATACACGCGGATAAAAACCACACATCCTTAGCACAACCAAGAGGATCCTTCAAACACAGACAGAGCTCTGCCAGACCAAGGCACACCGTTTCCCTGCTCACCTACGCTGCAGCCACTCCTTAGGACAAGGATGTTGGACTGCTGCCGTATGGCAGCTGCATTTGAGGTCCTTGCTGTTCCTGCACCCATGTGTCCCCGCAGCTGCTGAGAGCAGCCACCAGTCTCCCTGGAGTAAGACTGGACCAGTGCCCAGGGCTCTGGGGCAGGGATGTGAAGAGCAGGGCACTGCTCAGTGCTCTCCTGCACTTGTGGGGTGGCCTTGCAGAGGGGGATGTGGCTGAGCAGCATCAAAGTGCAGTATCCTCCAGCTGCTCCTTCAAAATGCACAGGAAGCAACAGCGGATTGAACACTTCCCTGCTTGGGGCATCCCAGAGCCTGCGTGGATGGACAAAGCCAGCCTGTCCCCATCCCAGCCTGGGCTGACCCAGACGGCACTTACCCGAGAGGTCTCTGCGTGACAATGATGTACTCGGGCTTGCCGCTCTTGTAGACAAGCCGCGCATTGGCCTGCACCCACTTCCAGCCATTCTCCTTCGTCAGCAGGCGGAAGACCGTCAGGCCACTCTCGCCCGTCTTCATCACTGCTGGGAGCAAGCACATGTGCCGAGCTCTCAGCATGTCACCTGGACATGCTGCTGATACCAGCTGGGATAAGCAGATGGAGTGACAGCAGTAGCATGTCTGGCATGTGCAGGGGACACCATCTCAGCTAAACACCCCTGACCACACTCCACCCTAAGCTCTCTGCATTGACAAGAGCATCCCAGCCCAGCACAAAGCAAAGCGTCCTGTGGGGAAAGAGCTGCCGGGTGCCACATGGCAGCTGATGGAGCTGCCGATAGTCCCAGCCCGCTCAGCAGCCTCAGAGGTGGGCACAACCAACAAGAAAAGGGACTCTTACTCCTGACGTGGTTCTCGGCACAGTACAGCATGTCGGCAGCATGGACAAACTGGTAGCCGGTGCCACACATCCGCAGCTCCGCCTCGGTGTAGCCCAGAACAATCTTTCCCCTGCGGGAGAAAG
Organism: Buceros rhinoceros silvestris; assembly: GCF_000710305.1. Taxonomy (NCBI): domain Eukaryota; kingdom Metazoa; phylum Chordata; class Aves; order Bucerotiformes; family Bucerotidae; genus Buceros; species Buceros rhinoceros. The sequence continues at coordinate 18,871 of NW_010432542.1, read as the reverse complement.
AGAAGGTGACCAGCTCAGAGGCAGACATCGCCCAGGCATGGTTTGGAATGGCACGCTGGAAGCCCCCAGCATCGCCCCTCAAATCAGCTCTGCTGCTTACTTGGCATCACACGCCAAGGGGGTGAAGTCCAGCTTGTGCTTTGTCCTGAAGATCATGTTCTTGGTTCGGATCTGCAGGATGGACGGGGGCTGCAAGGGCGTGGAGATAGCAAAGAGAGCGAGCTGTGGGGGCAGTGCGGACCCGTCTTCAGACCTTTTGTTCTGCCCATGAAGGAATTTCAGCCTGCCCTGAAGGTTTAATGCCTGGCAAGAGAAGAGAAGTTCAGTGTCACACAGAAAACTGGATGGAGAGAGAAGAGAGGGAGGAGCGCTGCATGGAAAACAAGCCGTGCAGGGTTGATGCAAACAATCCCTTGCAACTCCAGTGCTCCCCACTAAAATAAGACAGAAGACCAAAGGGATGCTATGCTGAGCTCCCCGCAGCAGCCCACTGCCTTCTCCCTGTGCAGCTGTTTATTTTCCAGCCTAAAGAGGGATGAGAGGGAGAAACAGGGTCATTACACCTGTGCAGGTGAAGGTAAGAACCCCACCAACATGGAGCAGAGAGGAGGGATGGATCCCACCTACGTGGTCTCAGACATGCCATAACACAAAAACCTATCAGACTGTGTGGAACTTATCAATGGGTTGATCTTATCAATACCCAAAGGGCAGGAATCAAGAAAACGGAGCCAGACTCTTCTCAGTGGTGCCCAGGGACAGGACAGAGGGCAACAGCACCAACTGGAACCCAGGAAGTTCCATCTGAACATGAGTAAAAAATTCTTTGCTGTGAGGAAGCCCTGGCCCAGGCTGCCCAGCGAGGCTGTGGAGTCTCCTGCTCTGGAGAAATCCCAAAGCTGCCTGGACACCATCCATGGCAACCTGCTCTAGCAGCGGGTTGGACTGGATGATCCCCAGAGGTCTCTTCCAACCCCTGACATTCTGTGATTCTGTGAAGAAAAGCACTTTTGTTCAAAATTCAGCACCTCTGAGAGGAACAAAACCCACATGGAGAGGTTGTAGGTGCAGACCAAACCTATGACAAATGGCAGCAATATCTCCTTGTTGGGACAGGCGGGTGCTGCACGTGGCAGAAAGAAGCAGTGGGTTTTTCAGGGCCAACTTCTATGCTCCAGCAGTGGCATGGACCCCTCAGAGTGAGCCCACACCCCTCCTGCTGTGGGGGTTGCAGCACAGGGGGGCTGTACTCACCAGGAAGCCAGAGGAATTATCCAGGAGGCAGCGGAAGCGGCACACGAAGCTCCTTTCCAGAAAGGAGGAGTTTTCTGGGGGCAGCTGATCCACCTTGTAGGTGACAGCAGAAGAGCCGAGACTCTTCTCCCCTGTGGGAGAGAGGGACTGGGAAAGGAGCAAGCAGGGGTCCCCACAGCAAGGGTTGGGGGTCTCCAGCAAGGGCTGGAAGTCCCCAGCATCAGGGACCAGGGCAGTTTGCAGAGCACAGCAACACAAGCCCATGGAAAGCTACAGTGTTTGGTATGAACCTGTGGCTCGAGCCACAAGGACACGAGTCCCGCATAAGCGGTGGCAGAGAACTGGGCTCCCCGATGTACTTGCGGAGCTACATGCCTTCTGCTAGGCGGGATGCCTGGCTCCCAGCCTGCGTTTACCTTCTGGAGAGGGCTCACCCTCGGGTGGGTTGAGGGCCCAGTGGAGGTTGCGTC